>NW_017387328.1:54843-80698 GCF_001636725.1 Cordyceps fumosorosea ARSEF 2679 | reverse complement strand
CCCCCTTCTCCCCAGTCTTCTGTGTGATGAGCCAGATCATCCTTCTCACTTCATTGGCCAGGAGCTTCCTGCTTCTGCATATGCATGCACCAGCGCCGTGCCGCTGGCCTTTTCTCGCTGCCCAAGCAAGCCCGTCTGCATTCGTACTTGGTGGACGGTGGCCTACTTACACCATTGGACAGGCCCGCCTTTCTTTCTGCATGATAATTTAGTTAGTGGGGGGGCGAGCGAGCGGGTGTCTGGAACTCCCGTCTCTGATTACTCGTACCGTCCTGCCTTGCCCTTGTTGCCTCGCCTTGCCTGCTGATGATGATGATGATGATGAATGTTCCCGCTTTTCCCCCTTCCTAAACACGGTCGAGACAACGATGACTACTGAACTTGGGGCGACCTGCCCAACTTACTGCCTGCTGGTACGAATGCAGGGCTCCCTCGTGACTGCGAGTCCCTGTGTGTTGCCGCCTGGCCCCAGGGGTCACAGCCCAGCCTTGTGCTCGCGGACTCGCGGAACAGCGTTAGAGGCAAAACCTGCGAACTGTTTGCTCCAGCAAGGCGCCAGCCAGTCCCCAGTGTACGTCTGCTTAGTACATGACAGATATCCCAACGTTCAATGACTTGTTCAAGAGATGCCTGGCTGATATGTCTAGGCATCAATGTCTCACGGCCGACTCGGCGTCATCAGTCAACAATCTCGTACGAGATATTAACTCATCGATTTTTGCCTTTTCTTTGCCTTTGTGTGTCTTTGCCACTGCATTGCCTTTGCCGCCAACTGTCCACGTATGCTCCAACATCTGGATGCATGCGTATCCCGAAACCCAATACACTGGACCGTCCGTCCCGTACTCCCGACTCTAGGACGGAAGCGTCGGGCACCTACGCTTTGCCTTTTTGTGTATTTTTGTTCAAGATTGTCGTAGATAGTTACGTAGACAAAAACCTTCTTCAGGGTCTATTTCCTCGCCAATAACCGGTCGCCAAACTTTGGCGCACGGCATCTGTTGCGTGCCACCGCAAATTGTTCGCCTTTATCCAATCCCGCCATTCCTGTAGCCTGGAATGCTCCCCTGAGGGAAAAAGAACGATTGTCACTGCTCCGAAACACATATCTCAAGCCAATAATGCTAGAGAACCCTTCCTTCAAGGGTCCCTTCATAACTTGGCCAGTGAAGAGACTAGAATACGTAATTGAGCCGGAAACTGCGCGAAATTGCAGATCTCTGACAGATGCCGCCTCGTCTTCGACTTTGGAAACATGTACCTGATACCGCAGATGGACGCCCAGCAGCACGATAAATCCACAGTCACCGCAGGGTACAGGGTACCAGCCGAACGTCATTTGTGACCAACGGATCGCCGCCTGAGATGCAGATCTACCTGCTGAGGCTGCCGGTCCCCTTGTCGCAAGCTTGTTTTCCCGCCTCCTCCTTGGACCAGCCTACTACCATCACAGACAAGCCCGCCAGCCGGGTCAACAAAGTTACGGTAGCAGGGTCTCGTCCAGGGCAGAGAGACCAATCACACGCAGCCAGGCCACTGCCCAGGCACCTGGGATCATCGCCGTCTCGGACTCTGACTGGGCAGGGAGGCCAGGCTGGGAACCGAACCGTAAATGATGCCCAGTCCCAGCCAAAAGAAGGAACCGGCTGGGCGTCCGCGCAAGCCCAGCGCCTCGCTAGCGACAGACGAGTGCAGCACCAGCCGGTCACGACGTTGTGTGATGCCATTCTGCTTTCAAGAATCGGCAGGAATAGTCATCCCTTTTTTTTTTTTTTTTCGAACTTTGTCTTCTCCTTACATGCACACGCACGACTCCTTCATACATCAGACCGGGGGGGACGACATTATGCAGATCCAACTGGACCCCAACGAGGAGGAGCCCCAGCCCCCCCTAACAAGCGCCCTGTAGCAGGCTTATTACTTCTGTAGATTGCTCGGAAATGAAAATGTCACGGTGTAATAAATGCGGTCAGCAGGGCCAGTCGACACGGGCGCTTCTAGACCTTGGTTCGGAGCCCGTAAAATTGTAATGAGTGGCCAAGAAGAGGCCGTGCTACCCAGCCGCTGCAGTCTGCCTACCATGATCCTACAGGTTTACTCGCCCGGGGAACGTCGTTCACAGGATGCCTGCTGGTCCGCTGACATTTGTCGACGACGGAAGCGCAGAGACCTGCAGCTCAGCCCGTTCAACCGACTGACTGGCCGGCACTGGTCACATCTGGAACACTCGAGGAGCCTCACCGCAGCGGCTTCTACTTTGTGTTCCAGCACAAAATCATTCGCGCCACCAAGTAACGGGCAATTTGGACACCTTCTTGCCCCCAGTGGCCGTCTGTCCCGCCTCCTTCCAACGTCGCAAGTGGACAGATGGCGTACCACAACCCGTCCACGTTACTGCTGATTTCAGCCGTACCGACTACTTTTTGTGAGGCGACTTGCCTCCCTTGTGGTAGGTCCCATGGACAAACAATCGAAAGCCCCCCTCCCTCCCTCCCCGGCTCATGTTATTGCATCCCGATGCGTTGTCTAGGACCCTGCAGGCAATGCAGTCTAGCGGCTTATTGAAATGCGCTGTTTTTTTTATGCGAGCCTTTTGAATGATACCCTGAACAGAAGTAAATGATATCTCTTTGTAATCTGTAGACTTTTGTTTTAAAAGAAACGACGTCTCCGGTTAGTGTGTCTTGAGGGATCGTCTGATCATGCAACGCCGTCCCAAACTCAAAAGGCCAGTATAACCGGAGCCGATGCCCATATCGAATCCCAAAAAAAAAAAAAAAAAAAAAAAAAAAAAAAAAAAAAGGGAGCATAAAAGTTAGAAGGGGAAAAACTCTTCGCTTCTCATGACGGCAAAAGCCTCAATCTGACATGTATCTGCCCATCTCCGAGCGAGCCCATGCAGGCGCCATGTCACAGAATGGCGGTCTGAGCTGAGAGAAGCCATGTCACGGGAATGGTGCAGCCCTCTAACGGGGTTCGGCATGGAGGCAAAGCAGGCCAGAACGAATCAATGTACCCTGTATGTTGCTCTATCACGGGGCTATAGAATATGAGCCCCATGAACCATGGGCTCGATAGCCGGGGGGGTCCAAGCTTCACAGCTCCCATTCGTCGAGGTCGTCTTGTCTCGCATTTGCGAACTTCGCTTGTGGCCTAGACTGGGCGCCAAAAGGCGCATTATTACAGGTAACTGCAAGAATACTTGGTCGCATTGGGATGATGGTGATTCGGAAGAGCAGGGAGCCCTTGCTAGTTAGCAGGCGGCGTTGCACCAAAAGAGGGCGCTGCAGAACTGCTAACCTAGGTGGTATTGTCGTTTGATTATTTTACGGGGAAGGGAAAAAGGCCAGGAATACCTGAGCGAAGTTTGATGAACGGCCGAGCATGACCACTCAAATACCCCTGGCAAGGAAAGGCCATTTCTGCGATCCGCAATGGCGATCCAAGGTGGTATTGCGAGCAGCGCCATCCACTGGGTCTAAACTTACTAACTTAAACTAGTTTAACTAGTTAGTTCGGAGCGAATCCTCTCGCAAGATGGCTGGCTGGCTGGCTGAGGCCATGCGGGCTTCACAAAGGCCGCTCGCTCGCTGGCCGGCCTTCACTCTCCCTCCTCCCTTCTTCCCGCCTCGACGCATCGTTCTGCCGACCGGGAACCCCATTCCAATCCATCGGGGATCCTCCTTCCCACTTCTGGAACACCGCCCCCCGGGTAGGGCAGGTGAACCGTACTACGTGATTACTTGGGTAAACAATAAACAACAGATGATTGTGGCGCGAACCTGACAGCTTGGCCCTCTGACCCCAGCATCATTTACGAATAGGCAAAACGAAACATGGGCTATTTTCGTGTTAAAATTGTCCTCTGGTCACATTTCGGCCGCCAGCAGGGGATCGACAGGCCAGGGCTTGCAGACACTATCAGGAAGAAAAAAAAAGGCGCCCTGGGCGGAGCAGCTCCCGCAGATGGCTTGCATGTAATATAGGTTTCATGGGCTGGTCTACACGGGTTCTGGCTGCAGGCAGAGCTGCGGAAGAATCCCATTGCCACCAACTAATTCACCATCCCGCCACCCTGCCTGCATGCACGGTGACTGTGACCAAGGGCTCTTTGCCTCTTCCCCAGCCGCCCCGGAGGCTTGTGTGTGTGTCGTTCGAGTTGCCTTTTGTCTCGTCTTTTGCCCATCATCGTCCCATGGCCAATGTGGCGGCAGCCTGCATGGGACAGGGAGGTGCAGGCTGCCGTCTTTTGATTGGCGCTTCGTATGTACAACCCGTCACCCACGCCGCTGACAGCCCTCTGTTTCTTTTCGCGCTGGACATGCATCGAAAAATACCAAGGGGATTTCACACGAACGTGAAATGAGCCAATAGGGGCGAAATTCTTTACACGGCATCGGCTCACTTTTCGTGGACACAACTTGCGTGCCACGAAAAAGTCGCCCGCATGCTGTGCGGCGGACGGGAAAGCACCCAGTCCCCCTTTTCTCTTTGATTGCATCACATGTACTTGATCAGGAAGTCATGTCGTGTTCCCCCCTTTCTCATCATCATGTAGTCATCATGAACCTCATGTACGCGCCGCCCGCCCATGGTACGAGATCGCCCGTCTCACGCACCAGCCCTGGAAGGTGCCCACGGCTTGGATCTGCCTCTCCATCCCGCAGATCCGACCAATCTTTGCCTGTTACCTACCTCTCTGCGCCGAGACACGCATTTTGCAGCAAGTCACCCCCCCTCCCCTCATTTGGTTGGTGACACAGTGGCATGCCGCAGCCTTGAGAGTGAACAACGCCCGGCAGATGGCATGCTGATGAGTGGCGGCCGCAGGAGGTTGTGTCCAGGTGGCGATGCCGCACATCCATCCAGTTCACCAGGCTGTAAAGGCTCGTCCGGACGAGAACAATCATTGCCATTCATTCCTTGCACCACTTCACCTTGAAGGAGGCATCTCCCACCCTACCGCCCGGCGCATGAACGGAAATGCGCGATTGATTTCACTGAACCAGCTAAACTAGCGCAGCATATCTCTGCCCCAAACTGTATCAGATCCGACGCTCTACTGCTGGCCTAGTGCACGCTATCTGCGTGCTCGAAAGACAATAAGTGCAGTTTGTAATCGAAGAAAGCCTTGTAGTCCGGAGAACTCTCGGCCAACGAGACAAGAATGATGTAAATGCAAATCATTAACCCGCGGTTTCAACTATCTCGATGACTTCTGCTTAGCGCCGCCTCCCTCCGTCGCTGCCCGGAGCCGGGACCCACTCCGGCGCCGTGGCATGCCACTGCGGCCGGCCGGCATTTCGACTGCGGCTTCAATACGACACGGATCGTTGGGACTTTGCCACAATGAGTGTCTAGTTTCGAAGATCATGAGCCCAACAGTGCAAGAAGAAGATCTTTTTCTGCCTAGTCCTCCGTATTCCCCCAGGTGGCTACGAGAAACTGGATACTAGGGGGAACGTTCGCAATCAAGGCAGAGATGCATCACTCACAATCTGTAGCAAGTCGCTGGGTAGCAGCGCTACTGCCTCTTGTTCGGCATCAACACAAAAATGCACGCCATGAGAGCATAAGCGATGCAGCTGCCAAAACTGCTTTCAGCTGATCTCCAGCACGCACGACAAAGAAATCACAGACAAGCGTCCAATCTAGCACAGCTAGATGCCGAGAAGGACTTTACCTCTTGCAGCACCCCCTACGTCCGCCAACTCGTCATGTGTTTAGCACAAACTTTTTTTCTTCGCAACAAAAACGCCTCTCCCTCCCTTGTTCTGCAGCGCCAAGCGGCCACGAGACCGCATCTCGCACACATACCGAGAACGGCCCGGCGGCCGAAAGATAACTACCGAGTTAGTTTCAATGCAAGTCGGTGTCTGGGATTGGCGCGTGGGTGGTGACCAGCCGGTCGATGGAGAGCTATGCGCTGGCAATCCAGGTCATCCCTTTTGGATGCCAGCAAACGAGGAGGGTGCCACACAAGACACCTCACACAGTTCCAGGCGCCGCCGTTCTTGGTAGCCTTACGGCAGGCTGGCGGGAGAGGCTGGACGGGTGGCCGAGGGCTTGGTGAGTGGGTGAGCCCGGGCACCGTGGAATGCTGTGGCGAAAAAGAAGTGAAATGTCTCACAGGGCACATCCACGCAAGGGTTCATTGCGTTCCTGGTGTGCGCACAGCTTCTCTTCTAATGGGGGACCGTGAAAGACACGGCATATTCTCAGGGCTCCACTGACAACTCAGGGTCTTTGCTTTGGCCAAGTCGCGCGAGATTCAAGCAAAACAAAAGGGTACCGGATGAAGAAAGGGCCAGCCGTCACATCCCTGATGATGCCCCGTCCGTTAAGACATGCACATGGCCCAATATCGGTCACTTTTATCTATTAATTAGTAGCACATTTTTGCTTTTTCTTTTTACGCGATTAAAGGGAGAGCAAGGCGGGTACCAATGACAATGCCAGCCCCAGATGGTGGGCTCAAAAGTTGGCCGCCTGGGCAAAAGAGAAGCTTCTCTGGAGCTTCGATTGTTGGCATCTAATTTTTTTCATTATTTCATCATTATTTCATCATTTATTCCTCTTTTCGTATCTCGCCCTTGACAATCGGGTCATGATCAGGGTCCTTTGCCCACTTGTTCCCACTGCTCTGCCCTACTTACTCTATTCTGGAATTTTTCTTTTGTTCGACGTCATCAATAAGACACGACAGCGCCCGCCAAACCGTGCCGTTCGTTGTTGATTTTACTTTTTGCTTTTTTTTTTTGGCCTTCTCTTGCTATTTCGATATTGACGGGGTGACCCATGCTTCTTTGTAACACCAGAAATAGATTGACTGCGCGCCCGCAGGAGCCCAAGTCGGAAAAACAAAAACAAAAAAAAAAGAAACCAAAAAAGTTCGTCGGACAAATTCCTTCGCTTGTAGAAACAATCGGGCGAAGATGGGGAAACCAACGTCTCAGAGAGGAACATCAAGGACGAAAGCAAGGGGAAAAAAAAAAGACAAGACAAGATCCAACGCATTTCATTCCATCTTGCCAAGGCATTTTTGGCGCTGTGACGTTGTGCGAGACATGCACAAGCAGGACCCTTATTATTTGCCCCCTACGGAGACCAATATTTGCAATCCAGATCTTGACAGGTGATAGATAATAGTTATTCGTAGCGCATTTCAACTGACTAGTTGACTACTGGGAATATACGCAGTACCGTAATACGTGCCCCACGACTTCGTATATCAGGTGCCGTGCTGCTTGTTATGCGCATTGCAGGCAGCGACCTAAAGGACCACACCACACGATGCCTGACGCAAAGACGTCACTGTCTGTTTCATCTTCGTCCCTTGTTCCTCGGCATGTCCACATGTGATCAGTTTTTTTTTTTTTCTTTTTTCTTTCTTTTGCGTTTTGTCTTTTTTGCCGTTCAAGATGACGCTCTGCCGGCGGTCAAGGCCTGAACACGAGTCGGTATAGATGACACTACCCTGGAACTTGCCTGGTCAGCATCGCAAAGTCAAGTTGGACGGCAACTATCGGGTAGTAGTTGCCTATCGGTACTTGCCGGTGGTACATGTGGCTCCAGACAAGTTAATGATTTTGACAAGCCAAGCCCATAAAGATTAGGTTGACTAGTGTTGATAATGAGTCTCCCAAGCTCGCAGTTGGACTAATAAGCCAACTATCTATCACCCCCAAGACCTCAAATCTTGTATGAAGTAAATAGAATGGATCAATAGCTCCCTGATAGCCTCCCAGCCATCAACTGGCAACTGCCGCCTTGCTCATCACATCACCACCACCACCACCGCCAGCCACCATCCCCACGAGTTTGCCATGTTGATCCCCTCGCACGGCCTCACCTTCCAACCACTGAACTGCCTTTGATCTATCATCAACCCTCAAGTGCTCAATCAATCATACTTTCATCCACCAAGCCCACCTTCACTGCCGCCATTCCCCGGGCCACCAAACTCCTCGCTAACCAAAACGCCACGCATGAGCTGAACAAAGCTTGCTCAGCGGGCCGTGTTTCGCCAGCTTTTCCTAATCCAACAATGAGGTGAGGCTTTCAGCACCCAACCAATCACAAACCCCCCCTCCATCAGCCTCCTTCGAGTTTCGACTAACGAAGGCCCTCCATGACAGCAATGCGAACGCGTCGCCGCAGTCCCCTTGCATATTATGCACATGGAGAAGCGCCCGTCCAGAGCGCCCGTACAGCGCAAGGCCCGTGAACCAGTAAAAAGGCGCCGCAGGGATTGGATTGAAATCCTGGGGGAACGAGGCAGGACCAGGCAGCGGTTTTAGCGTTTCAATAGTGCCCGGCCCATATGCACACCAAAAGCCTTGAACGCTTGAACGGGTGGTTTATGCTGACATCAAACCGGCGATCTGGCATGACGCCTCTATTCAAACGTTGCTTTTGATGTCTCGTTCCAGAATTTTTAGATTTTTGGTTTCTTTTTTTTTTTTCCCTTACTTCTTTGTGTGAAACCTTGGCCAAAACGACTTGCCACGCGAGAAGGGCAAGCCACCTCAACAGTCGGGCGTCTTTGTAATTCCTTTTTCAAAGCCTTCCTTCCACGGGCTTCACGGCTCGGTTATGCAGCATTGTATGATGCAATCCACAGATGCCCGCTCTCAATGGCCGGAGCTGGGATCCCGCCCGCCCTTGCATGGCAGCCACGTTTGGCAGCAACAATTTTAGCTCCATCGAGATGCAAGAAATTCAAAGCCCATGGGTATCCGCCGGGCCAAATTGCAATCAATGTGTTGAGGCAAAAAGCAGAGGTCTGTCCACCAAAACCTGCAAGGACATGCCTGCCATTGGACTTGGTCACCCAGTTTTCTGGGGACCAAAGAGAGACCCTGTAATCTCAGCATGAATCTCAATGACACAAAAGTGAACCCGTGCAGCTCACCGCCAATAATTCGCATTGAATGCACGTCCGCTGCACGCGCGTGCACCGCCTCGGCCTGCTGTACGACGTGAGGAAGCCCAGGACAATTCCCGCGCACATGATATTATTGGCCTCTTTTCTTTTCACGTTATTCTATGTTTGACTCACTTCGTCCAACAGCCGTCGTCGTCGTGGCTGAGTCTCTCCGTGCGCGCCGGCAAACCAGATGACGATGCTTTGACGCTGCGTATTTGCTTCTCTCCCAGCGTCAAGGCGTGCTACACCGCATGCATCCTCCTGCTTCCCGCAGGTGGCTGCTTTGTTCCAATAACACGTACTCGTAATCGATATTCAAGCATGCACGTTTTCAATATCACCTGTCATATTGAGGTTTTTCGTCACAGCGGAGCCTCCGGCGTCAGAGAGTAAGACGTCTGGTGTAACCAACAGACTGTCACTGCATTGAGCCCGTCCACCAAGGAAAAAGAAAAAAAAAAGGAAAAACTGAACGGGATCTAGAAGCGACAGTGACGTATTGTTTGGTGAGTCGGTCATCCATGCTACAACAGCGCTGTAAAACAACTTCTCGTCGAAAGTCCTCGGATGATTCATCAGCTCGTGTTGAGACAACAATGTTTCCAGCCTCAACACGACACGTGTACAACTCAGCTTATCCCGCAAAACAATCCAATTATAGCCCAAATTACACAACACCGTTTTAATCAGATGATGCTTGCCACTCGAAAAGTTTCGCGTAATCCCACCCCAACAAGCCACCAAATCGACCCCCAAGGTTGTTTCGTAGCCAGCTCTAGGGTAGCTACGTAGTCCTCGCAACATCACACAACACGGTAGGTATCACGAGAACGAGCGCATAATCGTCGCACCTGTCAAAATCTTCCGTCAACCTGAGACTTGTCCCTCCCCAGATCATCGAGCACAGCATGCTCTCTTCGTCACATGATATCTCCCAGCCAGTCAGCAAACCTCGCCACCAAGTCGACGGGACAAGTCTCTCATGAAAGACAGACGCCGCCTCACATCACAGACCAGTAGCACTGCACGTAACCGTCAAGGCAAACCTTGGTCGGCACGCCGCCTCAACAGGCAAACCGGCACGTCACACCGCTGCCTAACTCATATCGCCTGCCTCACGTAAGCACAATACTGTCAATGCATGAGCGTTCGATTTGACTACCTTGACAAATACGCAGCCCTGCTTGAATCATACCCGTCCCACTCCAGTGTGCACTCCTACCGCCTGCCTGCCCTCGACGTAAAGAACGGATGCCTCAGCGCTTCCGTGGGCTTGATCCGCTTGTCCGGGTTCAGCGCCAGGCACTGCTCCAGCAGGTCGACAAAGTGGTTGAGGTCCTTGGCCTCAGCGTCGCTCATGCCTGTCGACGCGGCCATCAGGCGCGTGCGCAGGTCCCGCGTTGGCTTGACCACGGCCAGCGTCCGCACCGCGGTCTAGAAGAGCACATGTTAGTAACAGGTCATATTCGTACACGAGCAATTCGCATGCAGAGGGCTGGCTAGGCAGATCCGTTTCGCGCCCCGTTGACGGGTTGCAAAAAAACAGCCTCACATCTCACACCGGTGAGGAGGGGGTGAGTCCATTGTTTCGGATCCTTCGCCCTGGTCCGCCGCCATCTTATGCAACCAGTCAGCCAAGGCCGACGATGCAGCCACCTGCGACCGTAACCGCCGCGATGCGATTTCATATTCGCACTCAATCGACTGGCTGAGATCCTCCCCCTGGCAGTGGAGATGAGGCGTGGATGCAGGGGCGTCGTCGGCGCCTAACCAGCCTCCTCACCAGCTCCGAAGCTAATGCAGGTCATGGTTCAAAATAGCCGCAGATTGGACATGTGATGGCTGCGAGTGCCTGCATATGCAAGGGAAAATACCCAATTTCACGAAAATAGACATACCTTGTTGAGAACCTTGTCGTGTTCTACGCTCACGAACTGGCCCAGGTCGTCGAAATGGCCTGCTGACAGCTGGCCGCGCTTGTACAGCTTCGGAGTGAAGCGTCCGCGAATTTCCATGATCGCCTTGAGCATCTGGTTGTTGCTGTCACCGGTAAACAGAATCTTGCCCGTGTAGAGCTCGTACAGCGTGCACCCGATCGACCACATGTCGACCCCGTAGTCATACGACATGCCGAGGATGATTTCCGGGGCTCGGTAAAATCGACTGACGAGATACGGGGTGATTTCTGTATGCGCCGTCGCCGCGTCGGATCGATCAATGGCGGTTCCCAAGTCGCAGATTTTGAGCATGTTTCGATTTTCATTCACCTGCATTCAATTAGCAAGTGCCAGCCACTTAATACACTCAACATACCAGAATGTTGTCGGGTTTTAAGTCAGCATGAATGATGCTGCACTTGCGCATGTGAGCCAATGCCACGAAGATTTGGTGCGCATACGTTCGCGTGGCGCCCAGATTGATGCCGACATTGTTGCCAAACTTGCGCAGCACCTCACGCAGGTTCATACTCAGGCTTTCAAACACCATGCACAGATGCCCGCGGTAGTCGAACGAGACTTCAAACTTGACAATGTGCTTGCGATTCTCCGGGTCTGCGTCGTTGAGCTTCTCTAGGATGGCAATTTCTGTGTAGCCGCCTTTCCGGAGAGCATCGTTGTTTCGCATGATTTTGATAGCTACCGGCATCTTTGTCGTCGTATCGAGCGCACGCACTACACCGGAGAACATACCGCGGCCGAGAGTCGACTGAATCTGGTAGCGACCGTTGATGACCTCGCCTACTCGCATCTTGTAGTAGCCATCCTTATCGTCGCCTTCGAGAATACCTCTGCCGCCGTCAACTGCCTCGTCTGCACCCTGGGTCGGCTTGGTTGCGTAGTTTTCCTCGTCAAAGTTGTCGGCAAACATGTCGAAGCCGTCATCGTCTGCGCCTTCGTCTTTGGCGCCGTCTCCATTTGACTCCTCGACGTCTGCATGCATGCCGTCCACTGCATGGCCTTGTCGGAGCTCGTCCCGCTGTTCGTCCACTTTCATGTCAACTGTCGGGTCGTAATCAGCCGCGGACGGACCGTCGTCGTCGTCTTTCGGGGCGGCGTGGCTGTTCATCAAAGCCCGGTCATCGGTGAGGTCAAGTTTTCCCGGAGACATGGCATCGTTGGATGCTGGGGATCGAGGTGATGTTATGTCTAACTTGTTAGAGGGCGGTAGTTTGTAGGCAGGCTGCAACGTACTGGACTGCGGTGTTTGCGGCGTCTCTGCGTCTAGCGTGCCATCTGACACTGCTGGAGACGCTGCGCCAACCTTTTCGGTGGCCCCGACGGCTTGGAGAAGCAAGGGTGTAGCGGAGCTCGATTTTGCAAGAAGTGCCTCGCGGCGCTTGCGGCGACGTTCAATCTCGGCCTCTTCATCAAATTCCTCTTGGTTATCATAGTCGACATCTGCATCAGCCGCAGGTTCTCTGGAGCTGGTCAGCACGCCGCTGCTGTCAAACTCTGCGAAATGCACTGACTTGAGTGCTGGATCGGTGCGAGCGGTACCAGTCTCTGCACTGTTTTTGTGTGATTTAGCATCTCTGCTTGCTGTGGGGGGTACTGGTGCCCCGGTGCTCCGTCTTGACCCAGAACTTGCCATGGTAGAGTCGCGGTCATCGTAGCTGAGACCATGATTGCGCCGGCCGTCTCCGTTTCGTCCACTGCCTTGATCGTCTTGTCGTGATCGATGGGCGGGCGAGCCTCTACGCTCGCGCCTGTCACTGTAGCCTCGATTGCGATCGCCCTGGTCGTTGTAGCGGTCCCGGCTGCGGTCCCGGCTGCGGTTCCGGCTACGGTTTGGGATGTCTCTGCCATCTAGGCGTCCGGATGACCGGTCCAAGTCGTCGTACGATACTCTTGAACGCTTGTAATCGTCACGGGAGTCGCGGGGCGCATCGCGTCGCCGGCTGCGCGCATCGTAGTCATCGCGGTCGCGCTTGTAGCCTCTCGGGGAGCGGCTTCTCCGAGCGTCGCGATCGGGCGATTCCCAGTCTGGTAGTCTATCTCGACGGTCAACGCTGCTTCCTTTTGCGCGCGTCAGTGAAGATGCCTTCAAATCGGCTCCATTAGCCTCGAAGATTTCGCCCTCGTCGGAACTCGACATGGTGGATTCGCTGTGACCCGATCTTTAAGGAAGAGCAATGGCAAGTGTCAGCACCGAGCAATCAAAGCAAGTTCAACAGGTTGTGGTCGAACCGGTCAGCGAAAGTCTTCAGCCCAAGGTCATCGATAACTGGCGTTTCGAGGCTGCGACTTAATGACTGTATGGTCGTGATGAATGGGTGGGATTTGGATGGGAGCCGTATCTGCATCGCCTTGATGATGGGTGGTGACATAGAATCTCGCGGTGGGTGAGGATGCCTGAGGATCTTCTGAAAAGCGACGCCGCTTTAGAATATGTGGGGATTTCACTTGCCAGATTAAAGCAGCACCGAATATGAACGTTTTAGGAAGGGCCTGATTCGTTGGGCTCGTGGCGGACGGCAACTAGTCTGAGTGGTAGATTTTGAAGCGGGCTTTGCTCTCGAGTCTGATTCTTGAGTCTGATTGTCAAATCCATCGAATTCTACGCAATTTACACGATTTCCATCGATTTGCCCCGTCTCGAATCCTCGAACCCCCCGCCTACACAAGCTTACATAAGGATTTCTCACGTTACACGCACACAAAGAAAATGGGCGGACCACCCAGAAACGGCATGTAATTCGCTACCAGTTTCCTGGGACGTCGCTGGTTGGCCACACCGGGCACCAGGCTGTACCAGGTTGGATTTCTATTGCATGGGCTGACACGGAGAGCACACAGATGGCAAGTTGAAGCCTCTCAAGGCAGCGAAGAAGGAGGCAAAGGTGCTCGACGACGAGGACAAGGCCCGCATCGCTAAGCAGCGCGAGGGTACGTTTCTACTGCGACCGCACGACGAACGAGAAAAAGAGACCGATCACTAACACGCGACAACACAGTTGAAAGAGAGCTCAAGGACGCGAAGAACCAGGTGGCCAAGAAGAAGGGACCGCTGAAGCTCAGCAGCCAGGGCCTGAAGAAGAGTGGAAAGAAATAGAGTGGCATCGCTAGGCGGGCGCATGCTCGTCAATAGACGACATCATACTACGGGGTGGTCTAAGCGCTGGAATTCTTTGCGACTCTCTTCAATTGATGCTTTGCGCAATTCTTCAACGGCATTATGTGATTGTTAGGTCGATGGTTACGGAGACACGAGCGCAAACAGGGCCTGCATTTGCCCCTGTCCAGGCTGCATATTGTGCTGCATTTTCACCCCGCACTGGATGGAGGCAACCCTGCAGTGATTTGGACTGATTACAGAAGCTGCGGTGCTGCGATTATTCTGCCAAGAAGAACAAAAGGTAAGAAAGTAAAGCGTGATTATCGGGGGCCTTTTTATGGTAGCGGGTGCAGACAGACAAACGCGGTTACGGTCGGCGGCGCGTTTCTTTTAAGAACAGAAAAGAAATTGCACAAATCCTTGAAATTCCAAATATCTCCCAACGGCGGCCCTTGTTAGCCTTACAGCTCTCAGCCAGATGGTCCACCTGGTCTGCGTGCTCCTCGACGTGCTCTTCCAATTCTTTGATCTATTGACCGGGCAATGATAGTATTTTTGAGATCAAGTACTGCCTATGTAGCTGCGCCAGCTACCTCTCGCTCTCAATCTTCCACCCCGCCCGTTTGATCAGCCTTCTCTTTCGTTGCGGATCCTGTAGCATCATCGCCGACAATCTCGGTAACCTCTGGCCCATCGCGGATGGGGCAGTCTTCGAAGACTGAGCTGTTCGGTGTATCGGATCCCTCGTCGTCTTCCAGCGCATCCGCCAGCAATTCCACAAACTCCAAAGTGTCAGGATCCTCCGGCCCAAGATGCTGCCTCGCCCTGTCCACGCACTCCGAAAGCACGGCCAGGGCCTTCTCCAGCTCATCCGCGTGGCTCAAAGCAACCGCGAGCCTCCGCATCGTGAACAACGTGCTCCGTTCGTTCGGCCCGAGCACATTCTTTCTCACCTCCAGTACGTGCGCGTATTCCTCCGCTGCTTCTGTCCATCTCTCTTGTTCTGCATAGACGTGGCCCTTCCAGCTGAGGCATGTCAAAGTTGACGGATCATCCCCCCCAAGGGTCTCCTGGAAGAGACAAAAAGCCTCTGTGAATGCCCCCAGAGCCTCCTCAAACTTGCCGCAGGAGACTAGATTTCGACCCAAGGCTTCGGCAGCCATCGCCGCCCAAATTCCCGTGCTATCGGGACACGAATTGTATCCCGACAGCACCTCCCTGAACTGCACTGCGGCCTCTTCAAACCTTTTGCCATCTTCTAACGTATCGGCGAGAGAATACATCGCCTCCAGCGTATCCTTGTGCTGCGGGCCGAGCCCCGACTTTCGAGTCGTCAAGACGAATCTCTGGAGGCTCTCTGCATCCACCAGTAAGCCTGCTTTTTGCTGGCACTCAGAAAGCGCGAGCATTGACTGGAGAGTCAACTCGGCCTCTGCGCCATACGCTGCTTTGCTGGTGTTAGAAACTCTCTTCAGTATTGAGATGGCTTCGGAATGGCGTTCAAGGCCGTAGGAATATATTGACGCCACATTACGAGCGATTTGGAGAGTACCCTTGTGCTCGAAGCCAAATTTGGCTTCAGAGCCCGAAAGGGCCTCTTCAAAGAGTGAAATTGCCTCTTCAAACTTGCAATGGTGTCGAAAAATTCTGGCTAGGTGGGCCATGGCGGAAATAGTATCCGGATGGGCGTCCCCGAGAGTCCTTCTGCGATATGACAATATATGTGTGCGGAATTCTTCTGCCGTGGTGTAATCTCGTTGCTTGAAGAAGATTATTGCCGCAGAATCCATGCATGTGATTGTATAAGCATGATCTCGGCCGTGCTCTGATGTTGCCCTTTCTATTACATCATGTAATACTATGATTGCTTCTTCCTTGCGACCTTGTTCATGATAATCATATGCCAAGTCGGTCAAGTTGCCAAGAGTTGCTGGGTGAGATGGACCAAGTTCTTTGGTAGACAAAACAAGAGCGGCCTTGTCCATTTCCTCAGCGTGTTCATACATGTGTTTTGACCTGTACAAGTTGGAAAGACGGGACATGCCTTTGGCTATCAGCAGGTTGTCAGGTCTAGGCGCAGATTGGGCGACCTTCAGCATATTAAGCTCTAGTTGTAGTGCATCCTCGTATCGTTCCTGGTGCTCATATGTTCCTGCGAGAACAGCCATAAACTCCAGTGTCTCATAGTCAGTTGGCCCAAAGACTCTCTTGCAAGTCTCCAACGCCGCCTGACTAATATTCTCCGCCTCTTTTGAGCGACCCTGAGCCATGTATGTTCGAGATAGGCAAGCTAGATAGGTGAGAGTCCTATGATCCTCGGGCCCGAGAGCTCGCTTGGCTGCCTCTGTAGCGCAGACTTCAAGCGTTTCTGCCTCATCATATCTGCCTTGGCGCACATATATTTCGGCGAGCGAGATCATAGCCACAATTGTTGATTCATTATCCTCTCCCACAGTCTTTCGTGCGATCTCCAGAACCTCGTTAATAATACCCTCGGCCTCGAAAATCTGATCCAATTCGAGCAGGATATCGCCTAACAACCTTCTGTACTCAAGGCAAGCCGTATGCTCAGGCCCTTTGCGCTCTCTCCATGCCGTGTATGCTTTATCTAATGGCTCTCTCGCTTCGCTACTCAGCCCGGTGACGTATCGAAGCCACGATAAGCGATTGCAGATTGCACACCAAGCACGAGTAGTTGCTTTGTTTGGGCGATAGCTAGCCGCGATTTGCATATGGACAATAATCTGTCGAAAACGGAAGATATTGTACGTATCTGGTGATGGCATCGAAATAAATACTCTGTGTATGAAGAGCTGCCTGAATCGCTCATGTCGCTTCGTTACAGCCAGCCATTTTCTCGTGGCCAGTTGAACTAGTCGATGCATTTCGAACTGGTTGCCGGCTGCGGTGACTGAGACGAGACAAAAGTTTCGCAACATTGAAACATCGTCTTCAAAACTGTCATCATCTGAGTCGCTATCCGAGTCAAATTCTGAATTGCTTGGGATTTGATTCTGTTTCTTCTTGGCGGCTAGAAGATGAAGGGTCGAGAATTCGTTGGCAAGTTCCTCTGTATCACCATTCGACTCCAGGTCCGAGTCAAAGTCGGAATCGTACTCATTTTCCGGGTTAAGAGCAGATTCGGGAATTGATTGATAGTCAAAAAAGCTCATCAGAGACAGTAGGTCGGCCGCGGATGGCTGTTTTGAGCAGATATGGTCAAAGGAGATCTGCCAGGTCTTCATGATAGCGTTTGAGGCTGACCCATCTCGCCGCAGCTCTGCAGCATCATGAGCCAGAAGCTTGGCGCTCTTTTTCTCACTTTCGCGAAACTCTACCAAATACTTTTGCATCGTACAGCGCGGTGACCGTGCCTGGATGTAGCTCGCTGCCTGGTTGATGGCGAGGGGGATGCAGTCTAGGGTAGCTACCAGCTCCGCGGCCAGCTCGGGTTCGCTAGACACACCAAGCTTCTTCTCTAGAAACAAGATGGCCTCATCTGGTGTCATGGGCCCGACCTGGATGGCGCCGCGGTAATTGCCAGTAAGTCGGACTGCGAGCCCATGATCCCGAGTGGTGACGAGGATGGCGCCATTGGGACTTTGGGGTAGGTACGATGCGAGAGGCTGGCTCTTGCCTGGTTCTGCGCCGTAGAAGACTTCATAATCGTCGGCGCTGTCAAGGACAAGCAGCCATCTGCCATTCTTCTCGTTCGAGAGCCAGGAGTACAGGAGTCGCAGGACATCAGCTTTGGGGAGGTGCCTATCAGGAAGCTTGACGGCATCAGCAATGGCACGGAAGCCCTCCTCCACGCGGGCCCTGGTGCCGGCATGCACCCAGAACACCCATGTGCCGCCGCAGCCTACATCTGCAACCTGATATGCATATTCAATCGCCAAATGGGATTTACCCACACCTCCGAGGCCGACCAGGGCCGCCCGACCACCGGGCTGAGCGCATTGGGCTTGGATTCGGCCGAGTAGGTCGCCGCGGGGGACAAAGTCCGGGTCTCGTGAGAAGGGGATCAAGGGGAAGGGTTTCGGCGTCGATTCCGGGTGCTCTTAACAAATCAGCCTACATCCTCGAACTGCAGGTGGCATCTTACCCTGTCCTTCTGCGTAATTATGGATGTGCGTTACAGAGCTGTTCCCCACGTGTATCCTGGCATTTCCGTTGGCGTTGATGTCACGCACGCTGACAGAATCCATCCTTGCAGCGCGCTTTCGTGGCAGCCTCTCGCGGCCGAACGGGTTACACAGATTTTTTTCCTACTGCGAAATCAATCTGGTCTCGATATCAGACACATGCCGGCACTCTACGCAGGATTACTGTCTTGGCCACCACCTCCCCCGCCTCTTCGACCCCGGGCGGCTAGGGAGCCAATGAGACGTGCAGCCAAGCTGGAGCTTGATCTTCACCATGCAACAAATCTAAGCAGGTCGACTTGAGGGCTCAGTTGAGAGCTGGCCCCTTTCCGGATCCTAGATGCTCTCATTCTCGCACCCAGAATGGCTGAGGTGTTTGGCACCCTATCCGCCGCGCTGAGCGTGGCGGCCCTCTTCAACAACGCTGTCGAGTGCTTCGGCTACGTCCAGCTCGGGCGGCACTACGGGCGCGACTACGAGCGCTGCCAGCTCAAGCTCGACGTCCTCCAGGCGCGGCTGACGCAATGGGGCGATTCCGTGGGCGTGCACGACGAGACACGTTTCGCACCGGCCGACGAGGCGACCATCCGCGTCCGGACCGTGCTCGAGGAAATCAGCTTGCTGTTCCAGACGGCCCGCAAGACGTCCGCGCGGTATGACATCGAGGAAAAGCCGTCTCAAAATCGTTGGCCGTTGCTGGACAACATCGTCCAGGGCGTGCTGCGGCGGAAAGGAAAGGACCGCCAGCGGGCGAGCTCCTTTCGACAGAAGATGAAGTGGGCGCTCTACGACGGCAAGGAGTTTCAGCGGCTGCTGACGAACCTGGGCGGCTTCGTCGATGATCTGGAGAAGCTGCACCCGGCCGAGAGGAGGCAGCAGCAGCAGAGCCAGCCACCGGATGCCCGCGAAGCCCACGAAGCCCAAGATGCCCGCGAAACTCAAAATTCCCGCGAACCCCGAGATGCCAGCGAACAACGAGATGCCAGCGAACAACGAGATGCCCACCCGCAACGAGATGCCCGCGATACACTGTCGGACACCACAACGGCCGTTGAAGACGAGAGCCGCCGCGACTCGGCCAAGAGCGACGAAACTCTGGTCATGGCGGTCGCGGAGAATGTCGTCGTCGAGGACAAGGCGCGGGTGCGTGTCGGCAACGAGTACTCAGCGAAAGTGACAGTTGGGACGCTGGCGGACAGACCGGGGCTGGTCAAGGCTCACACAGTCGAGGCCAAGGGGACATCGCGGGTGCAGGTTGGACACAGTTATGGGTTTGGAAGTATTTTTGATGACTGATTGATGATGGTGATGGAGGACGATGATGGATGGTGATGAGTCTAATGAGTTTGATGAGTCTGATGAGTTTGAGTTTGATGGATTTGGTGACAAAAATTTCCCTCTCTATTCGGCACTTGCTGGAGCAGAGTCTGCAAACGCATGGAGGAAGCTGTTTGCCCTCTTCGTGTCGCACAAACCCTTCTCGTCACACCCTTGGTTATTGCATGTCGAGGGTGTCTTGTGTGACGGGCGGATGCGCTGGGAGTACAGATTTATCTGTAGGCGCTGCACATTGCCGCAGCGGTGCACAAGGAGTGTCAGTTCATCCGATGGCTGTATAAGTGTGTATGAGAGCTGAAATCATGCTGGGAATATGAGTTAAGTCGCATGCTACCCCATAGCACGGGATGTTGATGAGCAAATGTGAGGAGATGGATGAGTTGATGGTGGATGAGATTGCTGGCGTTTTTTATTTAAATTTTTTATCATAGATTGAATAGATTGAATGGATTGACTCGATAGAATATACGACAATTTTGTTTGAAATTAATAGCCGTAAAATAAATCGATTCTTTGAACAGAAAGTGAAAATTTCCTGGGAAACCATACATCTTCTTACCCAGTCTCTACCTATGTATGTACATAGTGCAGGTGCTCAGTGAGCTTGGGGCGCTGGAGGAAAACTCAGTTATTAACGCCTGTAAAGCCGCGCGTCGCGATCGAATAACCCAACGGGAATAAATTAACAAAATTATCTATAAAAGTCTCTTCTTAATTGTAATGAAATTAAGTGGTGAGAAAATCCCACGCGATTCGTCATGTCCGTGGTGAGCCTCGGAGCTGGTCGTAAATCCCATGTGAGCCCCAACAAAAACGCCGACCCATCCAACAAGCAAGAAGCAGCGGCCAAGCACATACATCACCCATCGCCATCGCCCATTAAATGTCAAGGCCATCCAGCATGTCGCAAACATCGAGAAAGCCTCAATAATCTATTGAACTATCTCACCCGCTAATACACTAAGATGACCACGTCCACCGTCCGGCAGCGCCGGCCCTCCCTCACCACCTCCGCCATCCACGCCGCCTCCCAGGGTCTCCAATCCACCACCAGGACCGTCCTCCATCTCTTCGACGACCTCCCCGCCTGGCGGCGCGACAACGCCTTCATCCACGGCGGCTACCGGCCCATCCGCCCCTCCTACACTCACGCCGCGCGCTCCCTGCTCTACCTGCACAACGAGTCCGTCAACATCTGGACGCACCTGCTCGGCTGCCTCGGCGCGCTGGCCGCCGCCGCCCACATCTTCCACGTCGTCCGCCCGCGCTACGAGGCCGCCCACGCCGGGGACGTCGCCGTCTTTGCGTGCTTCTTCGGCGGCGCGGTCGCTTGCCTGGGGATGAGCGCCGCCTTTCACACGCTGCTGGACCACTCCGCCGCGGTGGCGCGCTGGGGCAACAAGCTCGACTACACGGGCATCGTGGCGCTCATCGTGGGGAGCTACGTGCCGGCGCTATACTACGGCTTCTTCTGCGAGCCCGTGCTCTTCTGGGCCTACCTCTACGTGGTGGGTGCTTCTTCTAAGAGGGAGGGAGAGAGAGAGTAGCGGACTACACTAACAAAGCCGTAGATGTGCGCGCTCGGCGTCGCCTGCGCCACCGTGTCCTGGGTAGAGCGCTTCCGCACCTCGGCCTGGCGTCCCTACCGCGCGAGCATGTTCATCGGCCTCGGGCTGTCGGGCGTCGTGCCCATCCTCCTCGGCGTCCGCCGCCACGGCTACCAGCACTACGAGGACCGCATGGGCCTCAGCTGGGTCATCCTCCAGGGCGCCCTGTACATCTTTGGTGCCGTCCTCTACGCTGTAATGTCCCCCCCTACAACCTTTTCCCGTGTACTCCCCCTCTTAATCTCAATGCAAAACGCTAACTCGCACAGGCTCGCTGGCCGGAGAGGAGCTTCCCGGGCAAGGTCGACATCTGGGGCAGCTCGCACCAAATATTCCACGTCTTTGTGCTTCTCGCTGCCGCGACGCACTTTTACGGCATGGCAAAGGCGTTTGACTACCACCATACCGGCAACGGTTCACTTTGTCCATAGCGAAGGTGTATAGATGGAGGGTTCATGTGATAGATAGATCCAGTCTAGACGGGGCTTCATGTCATCGACGGCATCGTGGTTATACATAGCAATAATACAATCACGGCATCGTTACTCGTCATCATCTTCGATAGCAAGGTCCATAATCCGAACAAGACCAGAGCCCATCGCTGCCGCCGCCCAGCAGCCGAAACCTTCATTCGGATTCCACTCCATCGTCGTGATCCTCGTCAGCGGCTCGTGTATCGCCGCCCTCGACGCGTCGCTCGCCTTGAGCACCTCATCTTCATCCTCATCTACGTTCGTCGCCGCCTTCTTCGTCTTGCCCGCCTTCCCCTTCTTCGCCGCAGGCGGCTTCTCGTACTTTGCGTGCCTGTTCCTCTCCACCTCGAACCCCTGCACCACGCGCGACGCCCCCCTCCTCCCCGCGGGTGAGTCCCTCGCGAACAGCCGCCGCGGGCGGTGCTCGTGCTGGAACAGGCGCACGCGGTACGTCGCGTCGCTGCGGCCGATGAAGTGCTCGACCTGCGGGTTCAGGCACCAGACCGAGCCGTCCATGAGTCCGATCAGCAGGAACGGGTGCGTCTTGCCCGTGGCGATGCAGGAGGGAAAACTGTCGCCAGTAAAGGTCGTACGAAACAGCGGGAGGTTGGCGTGGTGCATGAAACCGATGACCGTGTTGTTGACGCGCGCGGACGGGTACAGCGAGAAGAAGCCCAGCATCTGGTCGCTCCAGGCGAGCAGGCCCGGCTGGGTGGCCACGTTGATGGCCTGCACCTCTGTGAACTCGTGGCTGGGGCCCGCCTCTAGGTCCAGAACGCGAACGGTGCCGCCCAGCGGCGTCGCGGCCACGACGTACGGCATGCTGGGGTACCCGGTGGCGAGCTCTACGACGTGGCTGTGATGGACGGCGTGACGAGAAAGCAAGTGGCAGGGGAGGATGGACCATAGTGCGACGGAGCCGTCCGAATAGCCCACCACGAGCCGGTTCATGTTTGCCCAGCTCATGGCCGTGGCGTCGATACTAGCCTCATCTCGTAGTTGTAAGACGGAGACAGGATTGAGGAGCTCCTCTGATACAAGTTAGCCAAGATACAGCACAACAGATCTTCGCTTCTACTTACCATATTCTTCTGTTGCCTCACAATCGGCCTCAAAAACGTACACGGCACCGTCTGCGCACAGCACGGCGAGATAGCCACCGACTGGATTCCACCGTACCCGCCTCGCCCTACCGTGAGGGAAACACAAAGTCCTCGCGAGTTTGGGAGGCAGGGATGTTGCCATCGCCGAACCAGCGCCCGAAGCGTCACCCTGGATCTCCCACAGCTGTACGGTGCCGTAGGACGAAGACTGCATCCTGACGTGGTCATCGTCATGATGCTCGGAAACCTCGTGTACCTCTTGATCGGCGTGAGGCATGACCGCCATCGCAAGAAGTTGCCTCGTTTGTTCGCGAGTGCGTGGTGCCCAGTCCATGCTCGTCACGATACCCCCCGTGTCCAACATCCAGCCGCTTGGCAGGTTCTCGTTGCTCGTATCGTAGTCAAACGGGATGCCTGCGTGCGATGTTGCGTATCCACCGCCTGGGACAAACACAACTTCCTCCTTGGCATCTGGGCCGACGAGGACCGGCATACTGTGCGTCGGGAGCCTGTACGGTGCGGCCTCTGCTGGGGAGAGGCCTCGCAGCGGCGGGCGGCCAGCCATCGCCTGCTGGACTTTGGCTCTCCAGGCGGCGGCCAGCTTGCCCTCCCTACCCGCGTAGTCCTCCAACCAGGCACCCCTAGACGGCACACCCGCCTCGTCCTCCTGGGGAATCCTGGGCGGCAGCACCGGCCACTGGAACCAGCGCTCCAGAAGGGTCTGCGTCGTCTCCATGCGCTCCTCGTCTGGCCCGTACCACGCGGAGACGAGATGGCGACGGCGCACGGCGCGATCGTTGGGGCCAATGTACGCCTTGGGCTGGTGGCTGCCGTCCTGGCTGGCCAGGGGGATTTCCAGGTAGCCCCCAGCGAGCTTGGTCGTCTTCCCGGCCGTCTTGGGCGGTGGAGGCTGAGGCAACTTTCCCGCCGACTTTGCTGCGCGACGTCGTGCGGGTTTGGTGACCGCCTCACCACCGTCTGATTCGCTTATGCTTGTCTCGTCCTCCTCTGCTGAGTTGTCATCGTCTCCATGTTCCTCTGCGTCGTCCTCAGCCGCCTCATCTTCAAAGTTGGTGTCCCCCTCTTCAGTTGCGTTGAGGCGTCCGGCGCTGACCGCCTGTTCGTCAGAGCTATCTCCAAAGTGATACTCTTCCACAGCATAGCTTTTGGTGCGATTCGACCTCCTCGGCCTCATTATGTCGATGTGTTTCAGATGATGATCGTGGTTGGTTGGTGGAGTTTGCCTGGTTGGTGCTTGAGAAAGTCAATCTCTTGGTAGGCTGTGGGGCGACCAAGACAAACGGAGAGGATTTGCGTTAAGAAGCGGATATCTACCAAATAATTACTCTAAATTATAGTTCAAACTCATAAAAGTTTTTGAAGCCTTTCTTGAGCTTTCATCAACTTCTTGCGCTTTTCTCGCCCTCAGAGGCTGCTGGGTTGCGAAGTGGCGGGCACCACACACCTAACACAATATATATGCACGTTCGGCGATGCTCGTAAACGAGAGAGGACGGGACGAAACTCTGTACACCTGTGAAGGACCGAAGAAACAATCTCGTCACATCATACGAGCTTCCTATCTGCCCCATCTACCAGTTGCTTCTGTTTGCGTGCCACTGCTCCTGCTGATGCTTTCTCGGCGCAAAGTACAGCCCCGAGACGGATTGCAATCAAATCACATGAGCATCACGGAATTGTCTTGTTTATGCAACACCGGGAGGGTGGCGGTAAGATTGGCTGCCCCCTGTGCACCGTTGGCAACTAGTGGTTATTCCTCCCGTGTCGATGGATAATCACCTATTCAACGGGGCTGGCCTTGCGAAATCCTAAAGTTTTGTGAAAGAGTAACTAGACCTATCTATTACAGTGTTTCTGGTTGTTTTGGACTCACGAGGAGCTCCAAAGATTCGCGTCGTGATAAGAGACGGGATGAGTGTTGGGGGCCGCACCACCCACCCCCGGCCCAGCCACACACCGCGACACAACAGAGAAATATTGTTTTCTGCATCTCCTGATAAGACCTAGCAAAGAGAAACAGCTATACTTACACTACATAGTTTCACGAAAATGTAAAGCCTCACTCACTTTCGACGAATGATTGGCTTTCCTGTCTTCTCTGCTCGTCACGAGAGGACACGAGCTGTTCACAGCATCAAACATTTGGTCAAACTTCGTATTCTGGCCTTGCTTTCCTCATCTGATCCAATGAACAGTTGGTCTGAAGTCGGTCTGACTGCAAGTCACTCTAGTACTCTCTTGCCAATCACTCCGAATCACTCTACGAAATGACTTTGCGTCGTTTCTGCCATCACCGATCTGTGTTATCCCTCTTTAGCCCCCTCAATCCCTATATAAGCTCTCCATTCCTCCCACACTTCTCAAACCTTTTGTTGTTCCGCATCCCCCGTTGTACTGAGCTCCAGTAGGGTCAAAGGAGCAAAAAGCCTCGTTGATCTTATGAAGATCCTCAGTCAATGGGAGGTCAACTAACGTTAGCGTGGGGAGGAGAAAGAGGAGGAAGGGCTCCCGGGCACTAACTTCTCCCCGGCTCGGCCGGTCGGCGCACCGGCCGACGCTGGGGACTTTACAGGGTTATTTTTAGGTACCGAAGAAGCCGCCGGCACCGAGCCCCCGGCCAAGACCGACCCCCCCGCGGGATCGAGCCCCGTCCTCGACACGGCACTCGATCGGATCGAGCCCCGTTCCCGACACGGCACTTGATCATCGACCGACCCCCCCCCGCGGGATCGAGCCCCGTAAGTTTCTCCCATCCCTTGGCCTCTTGCTCCGGCTCATCCAAAATCCTAACTAACATCTGCTAACCTTGACTAGGTCCTCGACACGGCACTCGATCATTCGACAACCCCCCCCCGCGAGATCGGGCCCCGTAAGTTCTTCCCTTACTCAGCCCTTCATTCGGCTTATCCATAAACCTCTGATCAATACCTGCTAACCTTGAACTAGGTCCTCGACGACACGGCACTCGATCCACGACCGAACCGACCGGACTGACCGAACCGAACCGACCGACTGACCAACCGACCGGCCGAAACGACCGAAGGGCCCACGGTCGGGGGCCCTTCATATATGCGAGTCCCCCGCGCATCGTACGGGGGAGGCGTTGCCCCCGCGCATTGTACGGGGCCCCTGGTCTTTGTACTTGGGGAGGGCGGGAGGGCGGGAAACTTAGAATCCCTTCTTT
>NW_017387328.1:50446-54833 GCF_001636725.1 Cordyceps fumosorosea ARSEF 2679 | reverse complement strand
GTTTGCTAACAAAGTTCTATGCTGATATGGGGCCGGCGCCTCTCTGTCAGCTAGACCTTTGAGCATTCGGTCTCGGCCTTGAGTCCATCGGCCTTGAGCTCGAGTCATTGCCTCGCGGGACTCGAGCTCCTCAGGACTCCCACTGGCCCTTCTCTCAAGGGCCAGCCACCCGGGTCCCAGGGCCCAAGCCCTCAAGACTCGCGTCTCAGGCCAAAGGGCTCTCATGCTCCCGGGACCCTCCTCGGCGCCTCTCTTTGGTCCCTACGTCTTCCTCTACAAGACGTTCCGGCAAGGCTCAGCCACCAAGAAGCTTGAGCCTGCCCATCGGGCTCTCCTCCAATAGCGTCTCCCTCCATCGACGCCGAGGAGTTCTCTCCAGCCTCAGTCACCAAGAGGCTGGGGTCCTGCCAGGGGCCGCATCTCACCAGCGGCCACTGCCTCGTCTACGCTTCAACAGGTCTTCGGCTCCTGTTTAGATGAGGAGTCAGGACGGACGTTTTCAAGCAATTGAACGTCCGTCCTGATATTTTAAAGCAATTCAATGTCGGTCCTGACTCTGAGGGCAAGAGGAGTTAGGAGCGACTTTTGCAAGAAAAAGCGTCGGCCCCGACTGTCAGAGTAAAAGGAGTCAGGGCCGACGTTTTCAAGCAATTCAATGTCGGTCCTGACTCCAGCGCAAAAGGAGTCAGGACCGACGTTTTCAAGCAATTCACGTCTGTCCTGGCTCGGAGGCCAAGCGACTCTGGGCCGCCTCTCTGAATCCTGCTCAGATGAGGAGTTTGTCAGGACAGACGTTTTCAAGCAATTGCTCGGTCGGTACCAAGGGTCTGGCCATTTGCGCGGCCCTCGGTCTGCTAGGCCAAGACAGTCCTCCGAGAACCCCGTCACCAGAGGGGCTCGAGGCATGTCAAAGAGCTGGCCGTATCCACGGACTTCCCGTCTTCCACATCAAGGCGGGTTCCGTGCGCAGACGGTCCCCTCGAGCGCGGCCACCAAGACGCTTGAGGGATGGCCCAAAGGCCTCGCCGTACCACGGCCCCCGGCTCCTTCCTGGCCTCGGAATCTTTTCCAGGCCAAAACATTCTCTCCAGCTGTCGGCTGCCACGCTGCCACGCTGCCTCGATCCCGTTCTCTCGGGGTAGGGATCAGGTGGGGAGTTGGCTCAGCCCTACAAACGGTAGGGCTCTTCGCCTGGCAGCAGCCTCGCCTCCCCGGTCGCCCGCCCGCCATCCTCTCGCCTCTGGAGGGCAACGGCAAGACATCTGCGTGGTCCCCAGCCTCCTCATGCCTCTCGGACCGTCGCCGCCGCCTCGTCCAGCAGGTTGGCTTCCGCCAAGTACCCCAGCATTGCTGGGGTAGTTGGGAGGCATGAGAATGCGGCCGCTCGATACCATGGGCTTCTCTTCGGGGAGCAATAGCTTCGGCCTCTCAACAGAAAGCAGTGGCACAAGCTCCCCAAACCAGTCCCGGTATCCTTTGCAGGATGCGGCATATGCCAACCTCACTGCGCTCAACAATCCCACGCCGAGATATGAGCAGCAGGCAGGCGTATGCCTGGCACATCAGGGCGCTGCTGTTGCAATACCAACAGCAGCAACAACAGCAGCAGCGGCAGCAAGGGCCAGAGTGCTCTCTGGCCCTCACATTGATTAATGGCGTGCCGCTCACGCCGTACCAAAAGGCCTTCGCCGCGCAGCAGCTTGTTAGCTTGGCCATGAGCACTCCCACAGCGGAGTCGCAATGGGCCCGCGGCAAGCGCATCACCATGTCGCGCCGTGCCCGGGCAGTGCCTGAGTCTGATGACCGATCGCTCCGCTCCGCACGCGGTGCTCGACATCAGCGCCCCCCCCCCTGGCGCAGCCAGTCCGATGACTCGATGCCTTCTAGGCTTCGATAGGATGGCTGCAACCTCGACCAATGCTGCTGTTGGTATTGGGGGTGCTGAGGGATGCTCCGGCCCCCCGGGACCTGGTGGCCCGGAAGTCTGCGTCCGGGTGAGCGGTTGCTGGCCGCGGCCCCTGTCGCAGCTCCTGCGACCATCCTATGCTGCCTCTTCTTGGGCGTGGATGGTTGCTGGCCGCGGAGTCTCCGGGTGCCGGCGCCGATGGATGCGGCGGCGGTGGTGCCGGTTCGCTGAGGCCCAGCGATCGGGGCCACTCCCGGGGATGGGCCCGGCAGCAATCGCAGGCATTCTGGGCTGTGGGTTGCTGCCGGCGCCATCAAGGCGCGGCCGGCCCAGTTGACCCGGCATCCCATGCTGGCCCAACTTGGCTGCTGGTGCCGCAGCCCCGTAGCCGACCCGGACACCACGGGATCCAGTTCCAGAGCTGGTGAGCGTGGCAGAAGGGCAGCCGGTCCGGAGTTGGCCCTTGTGAAGCCTGCCCGGCCCCAGGACAACTCCACCGTCCCATGGCGCAGCCGCCGAGCGTGCCAAAGGCTGATGGTCGCCCGAGCGTGCGCCGGGCTGATGGAGCCTGGCCTGCCCAACCCTGGAGCAGGGGACCGTCAGCGCTGCAAGCTGACGGTAGGGGGGCCCCGGTAGTGTAGGCTCCGGGCGCGCTGTGCCTGGTGCCTGCCCCCGCGACATTGCCCTGCTCAGGCATGTTGGAGTTGTGGGCTCGCCCAGCCCCGGTCTATCCAGGCGGCCGAGCTGGGAGGTAGGGAGCGTTTGGAGGGATTGGGTTTGGCGGTTGGGGGGAAGGGGGGGGGGACGGGTTTGGGGGGACTAACACTGGCAGCTTGGGATGAGGCAGCGCTGGGTGCTGCTTCGCGGACGACTTGGTAGTCGCCCTCGCCCTTCAGCGTAGGGGTCGGCAGCGGCTGCCATGTCGGGAGGATCTGGGTTCGGTGGCGGTCTCGAGGGATGGATGTTAGGATGGGCTTTTTTTTTTGGTTCGGCGGTGGTGTCGGGAACATGGGGGTTTGGTAACGGGGTGGGCGTTTTAGGGCACTAACTTCCAGCGTTGGTAGTTGGGCGGGATCAGCCTGGGTGGAATGTATGTCTTGTTCTTTACGCTGGTACCTGCCTAACGTGATTGATACCTGTAAACGTGACTGATATCTATAGCTGGCACTGGTGACTGTAGGGGGCTGAGTGCGTCAGTTAGAATGCTCTAAATCCCCCTAGGGGGCAATAGATAGCTGACGAGCCGGCAGCTAGTGATGATGGCACTGAATATGTCAGTGCTGATAGTGATGGAGCCGGCGACGGCGATGTCGGATGGCAATGTTGGTGATGTTGGTGATGTTGGTGATGTTGATGTTGGTGATGTTGTTGATGTTGGTGATGTTGTTGATGTTGGTGATGGTCGGTGGTTGAGCCGATGTGGCACAGACAAGAGCTTACAGTGGCTAACCCCTGAAATTACAGTGGATAACCGGCGCCGTCGCAGCGGCCGTTAGTGGACTCCGGCCGTTTTAGCCAGCAATTAGCCGCCTCAACCACCAAACAAACGATCTGCCTGCACTGTCGACCACCTTGAACAAACAATTCTCTACGAATCCATCACGCCTTCGCACAATATCACAATGAGCCAGCCGGCGAAGCAGGTAGCCAAGGGGCACTCCAGAAACAAGTCGTCTACATCACGAAGTACGTGCATTGCCCCTTCTCTTCGTCCCCGCTAACATTCCTAGCTTCGAGACCACGCACATCAACCAAGGGACCGCTGGACGTGGATGAGTGAGTTACTCATCTGCCTTTAATCATTCCTGCCATGCTGATCTCGGCAGTGACCCTTTATCGACGCCCAGCACCCCATCTGCCGCACAAATGTCACCAAACCCCAGCCTGCGCCGGGCCGCGGCGTCACCCCGCCCAGCGTCGTCACCGGCATCACAAATCGGGGAGCCGCATCGCAAGGACTTTTCCTTCCTGCTGCGCCCCGAAATCTACCATCCGCTCACGCCCCTCAACGTGCCGCTCGCCTTCCGCAGCCCCCCACGGCAGCAGCCCGACCCGCGTGACCAGCCCGAGGCGCTGCTCGCGCGGGGCCACTTCCGCGCCGCCGCCATCGCCGCCGTGCAGGAGCTCACCGGCAGCGGCGGCTCCGGCCCGGGCGTCGACGCGCGCGACACGCGGCGCATCTTCGACCTCCTGTACGCGCGCCTCGCGTGCCTGACGCTCATCGACGCCACGCCGCTCGCCGCGCAGGAGGTCAAGGCGCTCGAGGACCTCAACAGCGCGCGCACCTACGTCGACGACGCCACCGGCGAGCACCTCGTGCCATGGGCGCTGCGCGTGCTCAACGTCCGACTGCAGGCGCTCGGCTTCGGCGACCCGCGCCGCGCCGTCATGAGCTACCACGACCTGGCCCGCGAGGCCCGCGAGCGCGTCGCCCGCGCCGCCGCCCGCCGCGACCACTCCGACGCCGAATTGTGGAAGGCC
>NW_017387328.1:0-50421 GCF_001636725.1 Cordyceps fumosorosea ARSEF 2679 | reverse complement strand
CTCCGCGCCAACGGCGGCGGCGAGGCGCGGCTGGAGCTGGCCCGCGCTCTGCTGTGGCTGCAGCTGGGTGACGCGGACAGCGCACGGGAGTGTGCGCGACGCTGCGCGGGGGACGACGCGGAGACGACGGAGGGCATCGTGCTGGCGCTGTGCGACATGGCTGATGGGGAGCACGAGGCGGCGCTGGCGCGCTGGCGGGTGCTTAGCGAGGCGCGGCCCGACGACGAGATGATCAGCGTCAACGCGGCCGTGTGTCTGCTGTACCTGGGGCGCATCGTCGAGGGGCGGGACCTGCTCGAGGGGCTGGTGGACCGCGGCTGCTCGTCGCACACGCTACTGTTCAACCTGTCGACCATGTACGAGTTGTGCACGGATAGGAGCAAGGCGCTCAAGGTGAAGCTAACGGAGCGCGTGGCGGCGATGGGAGAGTCGCCGGCAGGATGGGAGAGGACGAATGCTGATTTCAAGCTATAATTGAGCGAATTGTCTATGACGGCTACCTAAGTTGTGGGAGAGAATTCAACCCTAGGACGTCTTTTTAGACTTGTGCTGGTCTTCGCACCACTGCGAGTAAATACAAGCTGGTGTGTATCGCCGTTGAACAGGCGCTACACCGAAGACACGACCAACAGCAGCCGCCAGCCATAGCACACTGTGCGTACAGAGCCAGTCCACCTTTTGTGAAACCTGTGACACCATACCCTTCCCCTCCGGCCAAGGCACGAACCTCTGAAGCAGAAGAGGCGCATTCAGAAATACCGGAAAGTTGTCGAGGTGGTGAAAAATGACAAAGAGGCTCAAGGTGACCCAAAAGTCCACTAGCAGGTGTCGCGCCCACGATGGTAGCCTCTTCAGCTTTGCATCCAGCACGGGCGCATCCAGAACCACGCCGTTTAAATTCCAGAAAAACACCGCCTTCTGCAAGTCCACCGGCTCTGTCCTCTCCACGACGACCACCTCACCGTCTTCGTCCGCGCGGCTCCAGCTGTGCCACGCGCACCGCGGGATCCGGACCTCCGGCTCGTCCGCGCCGACGATGCGCTTCTCGCCGCCCAGGGAGACGTGGATGCGGCCGCGCACGACGCGCAGGTACTCGTCGTGGTCCCGGTGCCAGTGCAGGCCGCTGGACCAGGTCGAGCGCGGGGGCAGGGTGATGGTGACGCGGTCGCGCGCGGCGAGGTCGTAGGTGACGGCGTTGGGGAGGGGTCGAGTGATGATGGATGGGATATCTGGCATTGTGGGATGGATGGAAGGTGTAGTTGACGGGGTGGTAGTTATTGAGTTACTTCGCGATCGGCTTATAAGGGTGCGACGGGTCAGCCTGAGGTTGCCCGCATTATAAATCAAGTGCTAACTAGAGCGCCACAGTATGAAGGGCGGCAGGAACTAAATAGTCATCAATTTGGTAAATAACCCGGAATTTTAAAAATTGTAATTAAAATGCCTGTTCGCTCTCTGAATTAGATACCAGTGAGAGTCACCGCTGTATCTAGATCGTCTGATACTTTGCCAGACGCCGAGTCCCCAATACGTGTTTGCTTAATCTTAACGCAGATAAGCCTCGCCCTTGTAACTCGCTGCATTTTTTCGTTGCCGCCATCACTGGTGAGTGTGTCCCGGATCCGGAGCTGTATCGGGTGGTGCAGGATGATGCATTGGCGGATGCGGATCGTGCGCTGGCGGACCAGCACGATGATGGTGCCCGTCATCATACGGCGGCGGAGGCGGCGCGGCCCCGTATAGTGGCGTCGTCTCGGTCGGCCCCGGAACGTACCACGCCGGCCCTGAGCGGTGGTTCGCCGGCTCCCCCTCATCGTCATCGTCCTTGTCGCGTCGTCCCCGCCGCGTGGCCATGGACAGCAGGACGAAGAGCAACCAGGCAGCCACGGCGATGAAGAAGACGAAGGGGAAGACGGACGGCGGCGAGCTCGGGTCGCGGAAGCGTGGCGGCGGCGGACCGCGCCATCCGGGCGGGTGGCCGGGCGGTGTCTGTGTAGGTTGCTCGGGCGGCGTATGTGTAGGTTGCTCGGGCGGCATCGTGGGTGCTTTGGATGTGATGGAGATGCTGTAACGTGGAAGATGAGGACTTGCTCGGGTGAGAGTTGAAAAATAAGGCTGCGAGGGAAGGTCTCATGACCCAGCAGTAAGACGGCAGCCAATGATGGGACACATGTTGCGCCACTGACAGGCTACGGATTTATCCAGATGAAATTATATGCAGCGGATTGGAACTGCTGACTGACACAAACGCCATGAGTATTTTTACTGAGATGGATCGCGAGTGCTTCACTTTGCCGGTCCAGGACTTGCTTGAGACTGCAGTAACGTACTGTACAGTGCACAGTCCGTGGAGTTTCCGGCCTTGCACCAGCATCATATTGCCGGTGACACCTTGCACTGTTAAATATACTGATGGTACGGATATATAAAATCTCAATCGAATAATAGCCGTATCTAAAACCCGCAATACACAACGGCCGGAGCTCACACCAACTCCGCGGGATCTGTCTCACCAGAACCTCGGCATGATCCACCCGTTCCAACACCTCGGCGGCCGATGTATTTATCGATCTCCCCCACTTCCCCAGACAATAAAGCTTCATCGACATCATCAACGGCTTTTCCTTTTTTCATCCCCCAAACCTTTTCTTTTCCTCTTTTGCATTTCAGCCTCCCATTACACACCACACCACATCGTCCAACATGTCGGACCGTGTCGCGCAAATCGCCAACCACCTCAACTACCCCAAGGGCATGCTCGCCGGGCAGGTCGCCATCATCACGGGCAGCGGCCAGGGCATCGGCGCCGAGACCGCGCGTCTATTCGCCAAGGAGGGCGCCAAGGTAGTCGTGACCGACATTGACGCCAGTACGTTTCCCACATTTCCCCCTTACCCTCCACATCCCCCGTCTCCCGTGTGTTTTGTGTTTCTGTTTGCTCACACACACCCCGCAGAGAAGAGCGACGCCGTCGCCGAGGCCATCAACAGCTCCGGCGGCCAGGCCATCAGCGTCCCCGGCGACGTCCTCGACCCTTCCTACCCGGAGACCCTCGTCTCCCGCGCCGCCGCCTTCGGCTCCGGCAAGATCCACATCCTCGTCAACAACGCCGGCTACACCTGGGACGGCGTCGTCCACAAAATGTCCGACAAGCAGTGGGACACCATCCTCGCCCTGCACGCCACCGCGCCCTTTCGCCTCGTCCGCGCCGCCGCCGCCTACTTCCGCGTCACCGACGGCGAGCCCCGCTGCGTCGTCAACATCTCCTCCACCAGCGGCGTCCACGGCAACGCGGGGCAGGCCAACTACGCGCTCGCCAAGGCCGGGGTCGTCGGCCTCACCAAGACCATCGCCAAGGAGTGGGGGCCCAAGTTCGGCGTGCGGGCGAACGCGATTGCGTTTGGGCACATCGCGACGAGGCTGACGGCGGCAAAGGAGGAGGGCGCGTTCGTGGAGGGGCCGGGCGGGGAGAAGATTGCGCTGGGAATACCGCAGGCGCAAAAGGGGACGGGGTCGGGTGCGGCGCCGGCGAAGAGCGACATCCCGCTCGGAAGGCCGGGCACGGCGACGGAGGCAGCGGCGTCCATCCTAGCCGTGGCGAGTCCCCTGTTTTCGTACGTCAGCGGCCAGACCATCATGGTGACGGGCGGCCGCAATATGTAAATTTAGAGCATAATGGGAGAATAATGGGAGAATAATACGACTTCAAGACAACCGGGGCATTTCATTATTAATTGTATCCCGCACAGCCATGCTGCCGCCATGTAACATGCTACAAAGCATACGTTTCATCTCATCCCTTCCGAGTTTTTCCGTCTGCCCCCCTCCATCTACACCTTCAGCCACAGGTTCAGCACGCCCTTGGCGTACTCGACAATCTCGTCGCCACCCAGCTTCGACTCGCCGTACAGCCTGTCCACGAACGTGATCGGCACCTCCGCCACCGTGCAGCCCATCGCCTTGGCGCGCACCATCATCTCCATCTGGAACGTGTAGCCCTTGCTCTCCGTGCTCGAGATGACACGCTGCAGCACGCTCTTCTTGTACAGCCGGAACGAGCCCGTCAGGTCGCTCACGCCGGGGCGCAGCACCGTGTCCGCGAACAGGTTCGCGCCGCGGCTCACGAACTTGCGCTTTAGGTCCCACCCGAACACGCCGCCCGCGCCCGCGTACCGCGTGCCCGTCACGATGTCGTAGTTGGCCGTCTTCTGCAGCGCGATCATCTGCGGGATGAACTTGGGGTGGTGCGAGAAGTCGGCGTCCATGATGACGACGAAGGTGCCGGTAGTGAACTGCAGCCCGTGCACGTAGGCGGTGCCCAGGCCCAGCTTGCCCGCGCGCGGCTTGAGAACGACGTGCGGCGCGTAAGCCTTGACGAGCTGCTGTGCGACTTCTTGCGTGCCGTCCGGCGAGCCGTCGTCGACGATGATGAGCTCCCAGTCGAGCTTGCTGTAGGGGGGTCAGCGGGCGGACGGTTGCGGGGTGTGTTTTCGGTGTCTGTAGGCGGGCTTACGCGTCGGTAAAGGTGCGATTCAGCAGCCAGGTGATGATTGGCAGGTTGCGACGCTCATTGTAGGTCGGGAGGATGACCGAGTACTTCTCGCCGGTTGCCTTGGGAGCCATTGTGAAGTCGCGTCGCGGTGTTCGCAGGTGGTAGGTGGCGGGTCGGTCGCGTCGGCTTCGAGGTAATTAGGGTAGGATAAAAGAATTGACACCACAAGGTGGGAGAAAAGAAATTGAAAAGAATGTGAGCAAGTTGGGTGCTTGAATTGTCTGTGGAAGGAGGAGTTCGCGACGGTCGCTGAGCTAGGCTTCAGGACAGCTTGTCAGGTGGTGACTAAGCTGGCTGGCTTGCCCCTGAGAACTGAGAAATATGGGCTGCGAATGCACTACATACAACGCTTTGACAAAATGAGATAAAGGCTGGATTTCCAAAGAGAACTGACACTAAATTGATGGAAATGCATTTATGTGATTTTTGTCCCATGATCAAGAATGAGACGAGCGAGCGATGACGCTCCAGACGCTGTGATACGGTTCGTGATAGCCTCACGCCAGAACCAGGCAGTCGCCTACATTACCATCACCTACATGAGATACGAAGGATATGAGCTGAGAAATCTTACTATCATTAAACCAATCGTATGATTGATTGATCACAAACCTACGCAGCCACTGCCCTGTGATCACTCGCAAGTACGTATCAAATCCGAACCTCGCATCTCAGTGCCGCTTGCACAGCCCGAAAATGCAATGCAGGTGAGCAGGTTTGTTGCATACTGGTACATATAGCACACCATCCGTCATGTCGCATTCGCGCGATTGCTGCCTTAAACAGCTGCATCCCGATCCTATACGCGGCCCCGGCCTCAGCTGCGGAGTGGGCCGTTCCCCCGCCACAGCCTTATAAACATGCTTTTTTCCGGAGACAGTTGAAGTTCTTCAATCTTCCCTTATTGTCATTAAAATGGCGCTCTCAAAGTCCTTCGTGACCGCTCTGTTGGCCGGCTTGTTGCCGTCCATCAATGCCATTCAGCAGCCACCCACAACTCACAACGGCTCCCGCAATCCCTTCAATGACAACCTCGCCAGCTTTGCAGGCGACGTCATGGACAGGTGGAAGATTGCAGGCATGTCGGTTGCTGTTGTGGACGGCGATGGTGTCTACGCACAGGTGAGTATAACGACCTAGATGGTATCACATCTAACGCTTGTAGGGATACGGGTACGCCACCCTGCCAGACACCAAGGCCACGCCGGACACACTCTACTTTGCTGGGTCAACATCCAAAGCCTTCACGGCTGCGGCTGTTGCCCAAATAATCGACAGTAAAAATCACTCTATCCTTGCTGATGGATGGAGCACCACCATCTCGTCCATTATCCGCAACGACTTTGTCATGTACGAGGATTGGTCGACCGAACACATCACTCTCGAGGACGCGGCCAGCCATCGCACCGGTATGCCCCGTCATGATGCCGCTGTTTTTGCGCGCCACGACGACGGCAGCCCCGTGACCATTGCCCAGCAGGTGCAGAACCTCCGGAACCTGAAGCCCAGCGCGCCGCCGCGAACCACCTGGCAGTACTGCAACTACATGTACACCGTCCTCGGCCATGTCGCCGAAGCCATCTCAGGCAAGTGGCTAGGTGATGTGCTGCACGACTCTATTTGGGGGCCACTCGGCATGACATCCACCTTTGGCGATACCAAGGATGCAGTAGCCGCGCCGGAGCATCTAGCCACCGGCTACTACTGGGACCCCAAGGCCAACAAGTTTGTCGAGATGGGCCTCGAGAGCACCCGGGAGACGGGCGGTGCCGGACTCGTCATCTCTACCGTCTCCGACTACACCAAGTGGGCACGCTGCCTGCTCGACCAGACCGCGCCCTTCTCCAAGGCTGCGCACGACGAGATTCGCAAGCCGCGCATGCTCACCGGCGAGAACGAGGGTGGGGTCATGGGCGACGGCGACTTGACGTATGGACTGGGGTGGATGAAGAAGACGTACCACGGCGAGGTCGTTTGGAAGCATGGCGGCACCATGTTGGCCTACAGCACGCAGCTGTACTTGGTTCCCCGTTTGCGCTATGCCGTCGCGGCCATGGCCAATACGGGCCTCGCCAACTCTGCCGAAGACGAGATCGTCTGGCGACTGATTGAGGATAAGCTAGGTGTCCCTCAGGAGCAGCGCTACAATCTCACTTATAGGTAAGTCGTCTGATGATACTGTGCCCGATGGGGCTGTGTTCGATGGGGCTGCAATGTGCTGACGTTTGTAGCTTCGACGAATTCAACAAAGAGACGGAGAAGGCACTTGCAGCTGCCGAGTCAGTCTATTACCCCGACCGTCCGGAAAAGCCGATCCCCTCATCATTGACCAACAAGCAAATCGTTGGCCATTACTATGACCCAGGATACGGGACCCTGCGCATCATCGAGGCGGATGTTGGCGGCAAGACATGGCTGGTGGCGAACCGAACCGAGCCCATCACTCAGTACGAATTGCGCTTCCGGCACGTCTCCGGCAACTTTTGGCTCGTAGATGCTTATGTGACAGATTCGAACAGCATCGCTGGCACCTTTGCTGGCGAGTTCAAGGTTGGCGTGGATGGGAAGGCTGCCGGTCTGGAGATGCAGCTAACACCAAAAGGTCAACTTGGCGAGCCCAATGTGCTATTCAAGCGAGTGTAACATACTTCCGTAATAAGATACATCGCGAAAAAATACTTCGCCGTGCGCTCCGGATTAGCCTGTGATTCTGCTAGTTTTGGCCTTCCAAATGGCGCAGCTCGCGAGCCGCACCAGCTCCATTATGAATTCGTTGAGCCTTTGGATCTTCTGTGCTTCGATGGGAGAAAGAGCATCGAGGGGAATCGTCTGAAAAGTACCGACTGCCTGTATCAGGACTTCCAAGTCGGCCTGTGAGCGGTGGATCGGATGTACCAGGATGTTGACGAACAGTGCCATGGCAGCCACTGGCGCGTGTGACTGTATATACCTGGCAGGTTAGCCAGATAGCCAGATATGGAAGTTATCGAGATTAACTCACTGAAAGGATTCTCCTCCTAAAAGTTTGAGAGCCGATTTAAGAACCATCAACGTCGATCGGCCTGCCTCCAGGGAAAGGTCGACACTCGAATGCATAACGCTGTGTAAATCTTCCGGCAGCTCTTCGTTTGAAGCGCCGCATCTGCGGACCATGGTGTGGATTGAGATGAGGGTGTAATGGTAGTCTAGCTGTATACCAATAAGTCGCTTGGTTTCCTGGATGGTCGAATGCGCTGAGTTCGGGTCAGAAACGCTCAATCTAGGGCGCATCGACACAGGAACGGAAAGTCTCCATTGCTCAAGCTCGTGGTCCAATTGCCGAATATATTGCAATATTTCGCCGTCCGAAAGCTTCGCGCCTTTTTGCGAATAGAGAAAACGGCAAGTCCTCTCTTTAATGATGCTCAACTTTAAGTCACTGGAATACGACTCTTCTGCCACAGTATCCATCACATTTAAATCACAGTAGTCTTCGGTCAACAGCGGCCGACCCGCTCGCAGGGCGATGTCTTTATCGAGGATGTATAAGAGGCGGAAGAGCGTGTTGATATGTCGCTTGCGGTCGGGTAGGGTGTCCTCTGAATAGTCCTGCAACTCGCAGACCATCCGGCAAGCAATCGCATGCAAGTTGCTGTCTTGCGTGGCCAGAAATGTCCCTTGATATTGCTGCTACTGTTAGTACGAGCCATGCAATCGAACAGCCCGGCTTACCAGCAAGAGTATTGCCTGGAGCACTTCCAAACTGGATTCCCAGTGACATTTCTCGAGGAGTGATAAACATTTGGCAGCACAAGTCTCAATGTCAATCCGGCCCAAGTCAGAAAGCAAGGGCGATTTGGTCCATGTGTGGAGAGCCCAAACGCACGCCTGAGCCGGTAAAGATTGCGCTGGACAGTAAGCCTCTTCAACCGTTGCGTAAATGAGCGTACGATCCAAGAGTGGAACGCAGATGTTTGAATCGAAGAACTTGTCAATTATTGCATGTGTTGCTTGTTCGCTGGGAAGCTCCCTCTTAGGGAGACTACGCGTTGCTTGCACGCTGCACATTTGCCGGGGCGCACCGAACGCGACGTATTTTTGCAAAGGCAAGGGCTGTCCAGTTTTCAATTCCATCCACTGCTGGCCCTTTTTGGACAGAATTTGCAGTCCTCGAGAGTACCAATTTCGTCCAAGCTGCTGCGAAAGCCAGGGAAGAGCACCTGCGCTTTCAAAGGCGCTATCTATGGGCGATTGTATCGTTTGTGATGCACCGCGCTCCACCACACATTGAGTTTGGGCATCATTCGAGATGCCCTTATCCAGCGACGCAAAATGACTCTCAACATTGCGAGCCAGATCCACCTCGAGCTGTTCAACTCGGCGTTTCAGGGCAAAAACTGTATCAGGCGTAATTCTGTTCTGTCAGCTTCGCTCGCCGCAATTTTTGAAGCCTCTTACACGCTCTGCCTTTTCCTTTGCGGCTTTCGAGTGAATGTGCAGGGTATTTTCTGGTTGTCGCACCAGTTGCATGGCACACCAGGACTGGGAATTGAGCATTGTATCTACTTTAAGTCAGTGGAAATGCCGTATGGTGACCCATCAGATTAAACACCTTTCGTTTGAAACAAACGTCGCATGCCTTTCTGGGGGGCATGATGAGATGCAGACGTACGGAATCATCGGAGTCCGAGGGAGTGGATATCGGAGTGTAGCATCCCGATTATCTAAGCAGATCGCCGTCTACAAAGGTGCTCAGCTTGAACAGAGGATGAATTAACTGGTGATCTAGATTTTACATAATCGGAATAGCTGTAAACGACCGATATGATTGACTGGATAATTACCGAACGAGGCGTTCCATCAGGCCGGCGCGAGACATGTCAGCTCAGTGTATATAGATGAGGCAGAGTCCTCTTGCTGGGCCGGCCCTGCATTTTTCTTCGACTCTCATCGACTCTCATCATCTAGCTTCTTTATTTGTTGTTTTTAACATGTCTACCGCAAAGTGGTTTCGTCTTATTTCTACCCAACGTCTTTATCGGTCCTCCCAGACCACTACTGTCGTTGGGCAGAAGGCTTACATTTTTGGGGGTGAACTGATTCCCCGACAACCTGTCGATAATAAATTCGATGTTGTCGAAATTTTTCCTGGAAATAGTAAGAAAGCCTTAAAATAACGGAAACTTAACATAATTATACTAATTCTCATAGACTCTTCTGCGCAGACAGTTCCAGCTCCCACTGAAGCGCCTATCCCGCGCGTGGGCAGCGCGAGCACCGCTCTCCAGGGAAAGATCTGGATATTCTCAGGTCGCGGCGGCCTTGAGATGAAACCAGTTGAGGAGCATGGATCTTTGTGGTGTTATGACCCCAGAACGTCTAGCTGGGCATTGGTCAAGCCTACCGGCGCGCCTTACCCTGCTGGAAGAAGCTATCACTGCATGGCGTCAAACGGCACCAACAAGATATTTGTGCACGCTGGATGCCCGGAATCTGGACGTCTATCCGACTTCTGGTCCTTTGACATTGAAACAAGTACCTGGACTGAGCTGCCCTCTGCGCCGGCGCCGGCAAGAGGTGGTGCCTCCATCGCGTACAATCAGGGCAAAGTGTACCGCATCAACGGTTTTGACGGTAAGACGGAATTAGGTGGCGTGCTCGACGTTTTCGACATTGCATCACAGTCGTGGGCGTCAGTTCCCTACACGCCAGACGGCGTTCACGGCCCCGAACCGCGCAGCGTCGCTGTGTTGCTGCCGCTTACGATCCACGGCAAAGCGCACCTCATCACAATGTTTGGCGAGCGAGATCCCAGCGCCCTCGGACATGCCGGCGCGGGCAAGATGCTTGCCGATGCGTGGGTCTGGGATGTCACGCAGGCGAACTGGCACAAGCTGGAGACGGATGGTGAGGTACCTGAGCCCCGAGGGTGGTTCGACGCCGATGTAGTCGAGACTGGAGATGCCATTGTTCTGCATGGAGGTATCAACGAAGAAAACAAGAGACTTGGCGATGTTTGGAGATTGAGCTTCTGATGTGGTGCCATGCTGACAGTTGCGGTTCGGTTTTCTCTGACAAGCGGAATCTGGTTCGAAGAAAGATAAATCAACCATGATTAGTTTTGAAAGTCTCTCTTTATTAAGTAAAAAATCTTAAAATATTTGTAGTGCATTTGTTCTCGGCACAACAATTTTCATAAAGCTAGTGCCGAGAGAAGTTGGTGGGGCGTCCTTTTTTACCTCTTCAACATCACGACATGGCGTCCGTCGGTGGTCTACGGCCTGGTGATTGAGCTCGCAGGAATCATACGTTGACATGGATAAGCTCCTGTACGTCATGGGCGAGCTGCAGTCGCAGGCCAGCCTCGCGACCCCGGCCATTCCCAGTGAGTGCGAGCCCGATTGCTAGTCGGCACGCAGGGTCTACGCTAACCACCAACCCTACTCTGTCGCAGTCTGTGATGAGAAGCTGCAGCAGCTGGTCGAAACAATGACCGGGCCGACGCTGGGAAACCTGACGCCGGCGCATGTGGACGGCATCCTCGTGGCAATGGGCCGACTGGCGTTTTCACCGGCCGGTATACCGAGCGGCACCCGCGAAGCAGTCTTGAACTGCCTGGAGAGGATGCTCAAGCTCTCTCCAGAGATTAGGATGTGCTTTGCAGACCACGGTCATGTAGAGAAGTTGATTGACTTACTTGCGGTATGTTCGCTGCGTCACCTCACAGTTCCCGCTGACCATACAGAGGTCCGACGTACGAACCGAGGAGCCGCTGATCCTGTCGACCGTTGAGACATTGGTGACGTTGTTGGCCGACTACATAGTCGATCTACGGATTTACTTTTGTAGTGACGGGATGGCGGAAATTATCGACAATGTAAGTAGCCGCCCCCAGCACTAGTCCGCGACTAACATCTCAGATGCTGTATCAATGCATGCTCGAGCCTCGCCTTCTGGGCACTGATGGCCCGGCCGTGGGCGAGGCCGCACTTCGTCTCCTCCTCGCTATTACCGACCGCTTCCTCAACGAAGCCGGTCGGTACAAGGAGTCCTTCTACGCCGCCTTTGTGCTATTCCTGAAGCGCCGCGGCGGGCGCTCCGGCCTCAAGGGCGCGCGGGGCCTGCTCGTGCAGTGCATGCTGCGGTGGCTGCTGCACACGTACCACCACGGCGAGGAAGATGGGGGTGGGATCGACGTGTGGCCGCTCGTGGACCTCGAAGGGCTGTTCGTGGCGCTCCGCACGGTGCTGTCGCCGCACGCCTCGCAACTCGCTCAGCGCACACATCTTGCGCCGCTGGTCGAGGTGCTGGCATTGCTGGCGCGGCAGGGGCCGGCACCGCTGAGGAGCCAGATGCGCGAGATGCTTCTCGGCGAGGGCGGCGGCGACTCAAGTGACCAGGGAGCGGGGACGGGTGGTGACTCGGTGCCGCAGGCGTTGCTTCGGCTGTCGAGAGGAGCGTCGGTGGAGTTGTCGCGGCCGCTGAACGACTTGTTCGCAGTGTTAGGTAGCTGTTAAAACATCTGATTGCATTGAATGATAGATCTAGGATAAAGTAACTTATATCAACATATTGTAGTTTTGGTGCTTTGACTAGAAGGATTCGGTACAACGTGACTTTTAGCTTTACATGCAATTCGACTACACTTATCAGATATCTACGGGCCACTTCCATTTCTTCGCCCTTTTGTTCAAATTTTTTTTCCTACTCAGCAACAGCCTCCAGCTATCCTGCATCGGCGGAGATTTACGCCGCCTCGAAAATGGCCAGAAACATCTCGTTGAATTGTCATGCCAAATGAAACCTCGGGCTAATCTGATCGCTCGCCAATAATTATGCGGTGACAACGTTAAGCGGCGATGAGTAACAATTTAAGTCACACCAGTTGCTAATATAATGCCCGCTTTCCTTCCCAACTAGACATCTAAGAAAATTTGGAAAAAAAAAAAGAAAACCAAAGAGAAAAAGAATCCTGCATGTGTACTCTATTAACTTGACCCTTGTATCGTAATCTCACCTCAATCTCACTTCTCAGCCGAGTTCAAATGCTGCTTAAATCTGCATTGGCGACCCATGTCTTGCAGCTAGCGTCGCCTGACCCCACTTATTCTCGATTCCCCGCAACCGGTCGGCCAAGGTTAAAAACAGGTACATTAGCTCACATACAAAGTCGCCACAGTTCCAAGTACCTGTACTGTCTCGATCTGCGTTCCCGCACCGTCCATCGACCCCGGCCGCCCACAGATCACACAGTCCGCACACCTGCAAACCCTGCTTCGTTTTCAGCTTGTGCACTGTGTACCCCCGAGTCTTGTTCCGTCCCGCGATCGACTGGTTCTCCAGTAACTGACGCCTTCTCAACGAGTTAAAGCCCTCCAGCAATGTTCAGCCTACCGGTAAATATGCGGCCCATCCTGCTGTTCCCCAAGGACTAGGTCGGTACTCGTGCGCGCCCCCAGCCATTCCGCTTCCTTGGTATTGCCCGTTTCCTGGTGCCCCCGACCATTTCAAGGTTCCATTGCTGCGTTCGTTCGTCTGCTCTTAATACCTCTTCATCTTCATCGGTTCAACTGCCACATCCCGTATCTTGCATCATCAGTTCCATCAACTCGACCCAGCTTACAGCTGCTGTGTGATATCGACCATTGCACGTTCGTGTGGCCCGTCCCTGCCATTCCGCCCTGCGATCCCATATCCTCCCTTAGTCATCATCGGTTCTCTGTAGGTACGACGAGTTGCAGTGAAATAATTCGGATTGCGCGCATCTGAGCTTGCCAATTATCTGCGTGAGCTCTCATGCAATTATTTTGTTGCAACCAATCCTCACTGCTACCTAAGGCGCTAACACTGCTACAGATTGAGGCAAGATGTCTTCCACGGTTGATCATGCCCCGTTTATTCCGCGCCCACGCGAAGAGCCGTCGACAACACATCCGAGTGCTGCCCCTTCAGCTCCGATGGGGTCCAGTCTTCCGCCTTTTGGCTCTGCCCCTGTGAAGCCGGCCGAGAGGCCGTCTCTCTTTCCGGGGTCCGGCACCCATGCACCAGAACCACCCGCTGCGCCGCTGCCTGCAAAGATCGCCGAGCTGCCTAAGCCGGTGGTTTCTGAGGCAAAGCAAATTTCCGAAACCAAGCCGATTGAGGCGAAGCCGGTTACAGAGGCGAGGCCGGTTGTTGAAGTAAAGCCGATTATCTCTGAACCCAAGCCAGCTACAAGTGCCGGCGCCTCGCTACCAAGCATCTCCAACCTAGATGCGCCGCCGCAGCCACCCAAGGAATCCGCCGGAGAACCCCCCAAGCCTGCCACAACCATTTCAGGCCCTGCCGTGCCGGAGAAGGCTACTGGAGCTGCCGCACCAGCTGCGGCCGCGCCTATAATGTCCACTCTCAATAAGCCGACCGAGCCTGCGCCTGGATCATCAGCTCTCAATAAAAGTGTTGAAGCTCCGGCTCCGGCCGCAGCTCCGGAACCTGCCATGGCAAATCTGTCTCCGCCGTCGTTTCCCCGGCCCGTCGAGGTCAAGTCAGTGCCCGACACGCCTGTCAACACCGGCACGCCCGCGGGTGGCACACCCCGGCCCGTTCTGGACATTTCGCAAGAGCCGATCCAGAAGTCCGAGCCTGCGCAGCCCGCCCCGACCTCTGCACCTGAGGTGGCGAAGACGGATTCGTTCCTGAACGGGGCGACCGAGAAGTCGGTCCCTGCCACACCTACGCCCACACAGGCGTCCTCCGTTCCCAGCACGGCGGCTGGCCAAAAGCGCAAGTTTGAGGACGAAGCCGACGCGCTCAAACCGGAGCACACTGAAAAGAAGGCCAAGGCTGATGAGCCGGCGAAGCCCGACTCCAAGGATGGTGCTGCGCCTGCTGATGCAGCGCCGGCACCGAGGAAGGTGGGCCGGCCGAAGAAGAGCAAGACGCCGGCGCCGGTGGGCCGTACGCAGCGCAAGACACGCAGCCAGGGCCCTGCGGAGGCGTCGCTTTAGGTGGTAAAAGCGCAAATCGATTTAAAAGGAGGCAAATTTGATTTGATATTTGGAGCTGGTGGGTGATGGCTCCGTAGATGGCTACAGGCCCTGATCTGGATGCGGCGCAACGGATTGACTTTCTAGGTATAACGCACGGAGGTACGGAACGTGATTAATGTTTTTTAACTCGCAATAATTTACAATCGACTGAATAATGCATTGCTGGATTACCGAATTCCTAAATGATTGGGTTATGCTGAGTTGCTTGAGTTGTCTGTAAGCTGACTGACGATACTTTGGCAAGCGCGATGAGAGAAGGCGCCAATGAAAACGATGGTAGAACTCGTAATAAATCGTCGTAATCGTCAGCCGAATGAATTGCTAAAAACTTGTTTGATACCAGTTTTCAAGCCGTTGAGCTTGTGCCGCGAAGGAGGCAAAAGTGGAACAGGGTTCGACAGGGCGCTAGCAACGAAAGGCAAGAATCGGCGGTACATTCACTTGGATGACGCTGATGATGGTCTAGAACAGTCTCGTTGAAGGTAGGGGTGAAATGTTGGAATAGGCTGTGGCTGTGTCATCACTTGGTTCCTGGCCGGGTTGTTGATAGACGTTGGCAGTTAGCCTGTTGTCGACAAGATGCAGAATTGCGGTAAAAATATAGAAATCCAGAATCACAGCACGAGACAACTGGAAGTTCGAGACTGCAACGACAACTACGAAGTACCAACCTCCTAGTCTCGACGACTGCAGATGCCAAGGCGGCGGGAGCAAGCTAGTGGAAGTTGACAACCACTCTCCTACCAAGGACTATCAGGTGGCGAATATGACAATGATTTTCGTACAGAAGCAAGGCTGGCCTGCATGGATTGCACTGAGGCTCCACTGATGGTTTTTTTTTTTTTTTTTTTTTCATATTTCTAAGATATGTTAATCATCAATACAGCCAAGCAGCTCAAGCAACAAGCTGTGAACTGTAGACTGTCCACCAGTTAGTTCCATCAGAGTCAAGACTTGAGACGATACAGTGTCTCAGGTCCACCCCTAGCGGGACGGCTCCACTGCGTCGTCAGCTGGAAGGGTTGAAGAAGACATGTCGACAGGATCATTGTAGATGAAGAATGAAGAATAATTAATTATCGACGGGCACATACTTCGTACATGAGTGCCAATGAGCGTATGCCAAAGGGAGGTCATGACTGTCAGGTAGGGTGCATGCGCTGGTTGTCAGGTGTACCTACAAACAACCTTGTGCCTGCAGTTACCTCAGGCAGGACTCGTATCGCAGTGGGGCACAAGCCCGGTGAGGCGCTGCACCAGGCGGCTGGGAGCATGCAAGGACAAGAACTTGGCAATAATCGTCCGTGAAAGAACTGCCCGGAGATTTCAAGAAGAAGAATGAAAACCGAGCAAGAGAAACCGGGCATTAACGTTAAAAAATTACGAAAAACATAACCCTTTGCAAGAGGTCAGGATAAGGGTTGCGACAAAAATAGAACGCTAGCGCCAACTCCCGGGCTAATCAGGGGCCGCCCCGGCTCCCAGCTTGCTGCTGCACCGGTGTGCTGCAGCCACCTTCAGGCACATGCAGGAATCGCCAGACAATATGCCGATGAACCTTGCCAGCACGTCTGCCAATGAAGTGCAAATCGAGGCATAAGAAAAACAAATAACATTATAATTCTTTTTCAAGGAAGAAAGAACACCTGTTGCCCGTGCCACAGTGATCGATGCCCCACCTCGTACCGCCCGCGCTAAAGGCAGGTCACTCCAGGCACACTAACCCGCTGGGTACAGACTCCAGGCACAAATTTCTGAGAAAAGTCCCCAATTGTCCACCTTCTTTGTCCTTGTCCTTTTCTTTGTCTATCCGCTTGTGTATCCTTGTTCTACCTTCTTTTCCTCTCTCTTCAACCTATCCCTTTTATCCTCTTTTGTCTATTTTTATCCTCTGAGCTGCTCGCCGTCCTGGCCAAACACGTTCGCTTTATATCCGCAAACCCTTACTCAGATCAGATAACCCCCAACGATCCGACACCCTTTCGACAGCCGGTTTGCTGCCTCGCTCGCTTGATCTAGATATCTCGCTCCAAGCATTTATACAGACGATATACATACTTAATTCATCGATACGAATCCCCGCCCGGTGGGCGCTGCCGAGCTTCACCCTCTGACACCCCCAACGTCTCACGGATACGACCGACGGCATTCTCGAGCTTAAACTATCCAGTACCTCGGAGCCGGCCATGGCCACGGTTACAGCTACGACCGCGGCTCTCATGCCTAGAGATACCAATGCAAACACCAGCCCCGAGAACCCCCTGCTCGATCTCTTCAAGGACCCCTTCTCGTCTACCCTCGCCTCGGCCTCGCTCTACTCCGCCATTGGCGTCTCCATTGGCTTCACGGTCTTCCTCGCCGTCTGCTTCTCCCTCCTCCGCCCTCATAACCAGGCCGTCTACGCACCAAAGGTCAAGCATGCGGACGAAAAGCACGCCCCCCCGACTATAGGAAAGTCGCTCTTCGCTTGGGTCCCTCCTGTTCTCCACACCAACGAAGATGTCCTCATGCAGACCGTCGGCATGGACGCCACGATTTTCATCCGCTTCATGCGTATGTGCCGAAACATGTTTCTAGTCCTGAGTCTGGTCGGCGTCGGCATCCTCATACCCGTCCACCTCACAAAGGCTGCTGTCAGAGATAAGAGCGAGCTCGGCTGGCTCACCAACATTTCGCCCCTCAACGTCTTTGGCCGCGCTCAATGGGTCCAGGTTGTCGCCGCCTACCTCTTTGACGCCATCGTTGCCGGCTTCCTGTGGTGGAACTACCGTAAGATTGCCGAGCTCCGCCGCAGGTACTTCGAGACGGATGATTTCCAAACCAGTCTTGCTTCCAGAACGCTCATGCTCTACGACCTTCCCCGCGAGTCCGCCTCCGACGAGGGCATCGCCCGCATTATCGATGAGGTCGCCCCCAGCTCGTCCTTTGCCCGGACCGCCATCGCCAGAAACGTCAAGGAGCTACCCGAGCTCATCGAGCAGCACGACCACACAGTCCGCAAGCTAGAGGAGGTTCTGTCCAAGTACCTCAAGAACCCCCAGAAACTCCCCGCCAAACGTCCGACTTGCAAGCCATCCAAAAAGGACCCCTCCTACAGCTCCTATCCCTCCGGCAAGAAGCTCGACGCCATCGAATACTACACCAAGCGCATCCGCGAGCTCGAATCCGAGATCAAGGAGGTCAGGGCCTCGGTCGATAAGCGAAGCACCATGCCCTACGGATTCGCCAGTTATAGCGATATTGCCGAAGCCCACAGCATTGCCTACTCCTTTCGCAAGAAGAAGCCCCATGGCAGCACCGTGGTCCTCGCCCCCCGTCCCAACGACATCATCTGGCGCAACATGCCGCTTTCCGATTCTGTTCGCAATCGTAGGCGGTGGGCAAACAGTTTTTGGATTTTCGTGCTGACCATCCTCTGGATCGGCCCCAATGCTCTTATTGCTATGCTTTTTGTCAATTTGGGCAACCTCGGGCGTCTCTGGCCCGCCTTCAAAACCTCCCTCTCCGCCAACCCCAAATTTTGGGGACTCGTCCAAGGTATCCTGGCGCCCACCCTCACCTCCCTCGCCTATCTCATCCTGCCCATGATATTTCGCCGTCTTTCCACCAAGGGCGGCGACCAGACCAAGACCGGCCGAGAACGACACGTCATTGGAAAGATGTATGCCTTTTTCGTCATCAACAACCTCATCGTCTTTTCGTTCTTCTCCACCGTCTTTACCTTTGTCTTTAACATTATCAAGAATGCTTCTGCTGGGGAATCCGGCTGGGACGCCATCAAGGGAGCCAACAAGGGTAATAACGGCAGAAGTATCATTGATGGACTTTTCCAAGCCCTGTGCTCCAACGGCGTCTTCTGGGTCACCTACATGCTCCAGCGCCAGCTCGGTGCGGCCACCGACCTTGCCCAACTCTGGTCGCTGACGAGGGCTTTTTTCCTCAAGAAGTTTTCCAGCCCGACGCCCAGAGAACTCATTGAGCTCACCGCACCCCCGCCCTTTGAATACGCCAGCTACTACACATACTTTTTGTTCTATGCCACCTCCAGCCTCTGTTTCGCTGGCATCATGCCCCTGGTCCTCCCCGCTGCTGCCTTGTACTTTACCGTCGACCACTACCTGAAGAAGTACCTGCTTCTGTACCGCTTCGTTACCAAGACTGAGTCTGGTGGCCTGTACTGGCGCGTGGTCTTTAACCGCTTCATCTTTGGCACCATGCTATCCAACCTCGTCGTCCTCCTCACTACGTGGGTTCGCGGCGATGCCAGCCACATCCAGTTCTTTGCTGTCATTCCACTGCCGTTCCTCATGCTTGGGTTCAAGTTTTGGTGTGCCAACACTTACGACAATAAGATTCGATTCTACAGCCTCCTCAACGTCCGAAAGAACCCCGAGGCCGCCCGCGCCCAAGCGGAGCGCCTACGCAGCGAAAAGCTCGCCAGCCGATTCGGTCACCCTGCTCTGTACAAGAAGCTTATCACGCCGATGGTGCACCAAAGGGCCCAGAACTTGCTGCCCTCCGTCTACTCTGGACGATTGACGGACGGCAGGGATGTTGAAGCGGGCGACTTGATGACTGTCAGTGGCTACTCGGACATTTACGCTCTCGACTCCATGAAGGCCGGTAGAACTGGTAAGGCCAGCAACGTGCCAGGCTTCGAGTTTGTGTCGGAAAGCCACATGGACTTTGAGTACTTCAAAAACCGGGCCGAATTCTTGGACAACCACGGCGGCGCCGACTTTTACGGCATTGAAAGCGAGAGGGCCACGCGAGCGGGCACGCCCGTCTCCTTTGACGAACGTCCTGGGAGCGCCATGTCGGGTCGCACCGCGGCGTATGGCCCCCCGCGACGTGTGGGCACCGGCATGTCGGACACTAGCTACAGCGCCTACCGACCGAACGTGGACGGTGCACACTCTCGCCAGGCGTCGGCCGGCAACGAGCTGGACCGCATGCGCAGTCCGCTGGGCAACTTTGATAACTCGAGCTCCACTGGTTTGGTGCACGCACAGCCCATGGGGTACTCGGAGGTGCCCGGCCGAAGCAGCCCGGGGCCTTACGGGGAGTCGGGAAGAGCGAGCCCTGTCACCGGTTACCAGCCACTGGAGGGCCAGCACGAAGGGCGTATGAGCCCGGCGCCGCGGGGGTACCAAGAAGTACCTCTCCATGAGGGGCGTATGAGTCCGGCGCCGCGGACCCGCTCGCAGTCGCCGGGTCCGGCCGCCGGGCCGTTGGGTGCTGCACTGCGGTCGCAGACTCAGTCACCGAGCCTCGTTCGGAATATGAGCCCGGCGCCGATGAACCCCACGCGACAGATGAGTCCCGCTCCAATGAACCCAGCCCGGCATATGAGCCCGGCGCCGATGAACCCCACGCGACAGATGAGTCCCGCTCCGATGAACCCAGCCCGGCATATGAGTCCGGCTCCCGGCCGACAGTCCCCGGCCACGCACCAGGTGCAGCCCCCCCGCCCCTACGGACAGGACCAGTACGACGACTTTCAAGGCATGCCTGGGCAGCCGGGATTCTACGGGCCATCGCGTTGAAGCAGGATAGTCGGCAACCACGTATATAGAAATAGACCTGTACAAAGTGTAATTGACGAATGTGATGATCACGAGTGTGAGCGTTGTGTTGTTATTGTGCATCGTATCTGCATCATGTCGTGTGAGGTAAATTTTTATCTTGTCATGCACTTCGGACCTGACATTCCTTCGCCCATAGATACCTAAGAATAGAAGGGGATGGTTTACATTTGAATAGGAGATATACATTGCCTTGTGCGTGTGTGGCACATGGATTCTAGGTAACTAAGATCTTTCATTTTGTGAATATCGTGTGTGCATATAACATCTCAGAAAACTCATCAGCCTGTCTCATCCAAAAGCCTTCGCTTAAAGTTCAAATTCCCATTCTATACCCCCTTATTTATAACGACCACTCCCGGCCCCCTTCGCAGAATCTGTTTACCATCCCCTCCAGCGCGAGCCCCAGACCCTCCACCAACGCCTCCTCCACGACGCCGTCCTGCCAGGACAGCGCGATGCTTAGCCGACCGCCCGGCGCCGACGCCACGTTGACGCCGACCGCCGCGCCCGTCACCATGGCCCCGTTGGAGAAGAGCGCGCCCTGCTCACCGTAACCTTGCCCCAGGCCGCCTCCGCCGCGGGCGGTGTGCAGGCGCCGCCAGTCGCTAACGTGGTGCATCATGCCAGCGACGATGTTGTGCGTGGCGCGGCGGTCGGCCAACTCGCCGCGGACGCGCCGCGCCGTGGCCCAGACGGCGCCAGTCAGCGCGGTGCGGGAAAGGGCCCGCCGCCGCGCGCATGGCGGAAACGTTCGCGGCGGAAAACGCGTGGTCGGTCGAGCAGAGAAGCACGCGGAGAGTGTCTCGCAAGGCACCGTCCACGTCGTCGCGCATGTACCGCCGCAGGCCGATTGGGGTGGCGGCGCTGAACCCGCCGGACACCTCGTCCTCCGGAAGCGCGCTTGCCAAGTATGCGAAAACGAGCGCGTGGAGGAGTGCCGTGAAGGTCGTCTGGTTTGCGCGGCACGCGGCGAGTAGCGCGCTGGTCTGCGCGGGGAGGAAGTCGACGGGGCGGATTCTGGTGGCGTATGGCTGCGAGAAGGAGATGCGGCGGCCGCTCCAGGCGGCCGGCGCTTGAGCATCGCGGGGGCGAACTCGCCCCAGAGCACGGAGGCGACGTAGAGCGGGCCGAGCGTGAACCTCACTGCCTCCTCCTGCGGCTCCGGCAGCGCGGGGGGCTCCGGAAAGGAGAGCACACCGCTGTCGTCGTCTCCGGGCGGGGAGGAGTTGTTGAGCGCGGCGAGGAGGTGTTCGTGGAAGGCGCGCCCGCTGGTGCCGTCTAGCAGCGCTTGGTGAAACGCGAATATCACGTCCTCGTAGTTGTGCTGCTCATCCCGCACGATCGTCAGCCGCCACGGAGCCCTCGTCTCCGTATCCTGCCAGAGCGCGTTGTGCTGCGCGGCCTGCACGCGCGCGACCTCCCGATCCAGCGCCGCGTCCTCCGCCGCGGCCACGACCACCACGGACACGTGCTCCCGCCGGTCAAGCCTCCGGTATGTGCGTGTACCGCGCCGCATTGGTGTCCTCGCCGGTGATGCCGACGTGCAGCATCGGGTGCGCACGCACGACCGCGACCAGCGCGGCGAGCAGGCGCGGGGAGATGGAGGTGACGGACGCGCCGCCGGGTGAGCGGGAGCTGGGGACGTACCGCGCGGAGACGGTGACAGCGCGGTAGATGCCGAGGCTGTGGCGGGAGGAGGACCAGAGTTCCCTTAGTTTGGTTAGCGAACAGTGTAGAGAGAGCGTAGGAAAGGAGGCATTTACATAGGGCCGAGACGGCGGAGTACGGCATTCTCGGAAGGCATGATGCGTAGAGGGTCTAGATATTGAAGCGAGGAAATGGGCCGCTTGATGGCCGTGATGGTCGAGATATCGTCATAGTCGTGACGATGGCGCTGTTGTGTTGGTGGCTTGTGAACTAGATGGAAGTAGGTCGGTGCTTCCTATTAGACGAGCTGGCCCCCTGACAACGTGGCACGGTAGGTCTGGAATTTCTTTTTCAGTTCAATGAATCTGTAAACCTGTGTCACTTGAAATCTGTCTTTGCTTCCTCTTCTGAATTTCTCTGATCATTCGCTAATGACTGGAGGTTGTTGAGCTGTGGCGGCACGGTCGGTCGCGTTTTCTCACCAGCCGTCCCAACCCCATAGATAGACAGGTATAATAAGAAATATTCAGAAAGAAAATCATGAGGCAAATTAGTATCAAACAATGATGCTTTGGTGTCGTCTGTATCCTCGACACTGATCCTCGTCATGCTGCATCCATCCCCCTCCAAATACCGTCCTTGTCCACCGCGGCAGCCACCCGTGCCAAGTCAAAGCGACCGACGGCAGCGTAGAACTTGGGCATCAGACAGTCAATCGCGATTTTAAAATACCCGGGATATCCGAGATCCGCGCCCGTGTGCAGCAGCGCGTCCACGGCGATGACATACGGCGTGGCGGAGCGCATGCTGGCCTCGTCGACCATGAGGCAGATGCTTCGGATGATGCCGGGTCCCATTTCATGCGACCAAGGACTTCTTTCTTGGCCTTTGTCTTTGTCTCTTTCTTCTTCGTCATCGCCGCCTTCATCATCTTCCTCCTCCTCGTCTTCATCTTCGTCTTCGTCCTCCTCATCCAGGCAAAAGGTTTGAAACGCCGCAGACACGCCCTCTGGTCCTTGACCGGCCAAGTCCAGATCGTCGTGAATGCGCGTGAAAACCTTGTCGTGAAGCTTCTCTATCGCGCGGGACCATTCTCCGGCCATGCCCTTCTCCAGCGCGGTGTCAAAGTTCCGGCGAAAGGCTTGCCACAGGTCGTCGTCCTGGTAGTATGTGCGCATCAGGTTGAATCCGTATTCATCGAGGCCGAGAGACTCCATCTCTTCGACGTATTCGACAATATATCCACTATTCGGTTTTGATTGCGCCATGCTGGTGGCTCGTGTTGTGATGAATTTCGATGCAGGTTTTGCGTGCGGGGCTGAGGATGTTACGAGGTGACGGCGGCAACTTCTCGACGAACGTAGATGCATATGGGCCCAACCTTCAATTGATGGTGTCGGCTAATGCTGTTTTCGAGACATTATCACGAATTAGTAAGAAAACCGGTCAGATCAGACTTAAAATTTCCTTTCCATCTTCTTTTGCCTTGTCTAATGACAGCCTACTGGAGAATTATGCTGCTGCTGGTCACTCAGATTCATTCACGATTCAGTGCAAACAATTCACACGCATAATGCACTGCTCTACTTTCCTACTTGAGAAGACATATACCTCCTAATTTTAGCAGCATTCCCGGGCTACTCGACTTGTAGAAGGAGCTTCACACGGGCTCGGTGTCTGACTAGATGGGGCTCTCGCCCTCTGCGGCATCCCGTTCCAGGGAAGTCAAAATTAGGATTGTAGGATAAGTGGATATGGCAGAATGATTTGCTTTATTTTTTGCGCTAGTTTTTCTAGCGAGAAATGGTTGGAGAGTTGATGGGGTGTAAATGGGTAAGTTGACGAAAATCTGAACAAACGGCGGGAGGCACAGCAAACAGCGAGAACAAAAAATGGCAAACGCGCGGAACCGGCCCCATCCGGCTATCCAGTATTTTGCTGGCCCAGACTGGTCCAATTCGGACAAAACAGAGGCCCATACACTGGAGGAGGCCGAGCAGGGTGACTGGCGTATTCTTGAGGAGCAGAACTGCAGGGCCCTGTGGAAGGACTGCATCCAGTATGCGAACTGCACGCCCTGGGACATTGTCGGCGAGAAACCCGATAACGATTCGTACCGGGAGGCGAAAGCCTAAATTTTGCTCTCACCTGGCCCGAATCGTCGTGCACAGCATCTGGCCGAGAGGGTTCCCCGGCGCGCACGCCTTGAACATCGCCGTGGCGATACAGTACGCCGTGATCCTGCGTACCAACGATCGACGGCCATGGGATCCGGCCCCCGCCAGCGCCGATTCGCTCTACAGTATGATGCGGGAACTCACAGAGGCGGATGGGCCGATGTGGCAGAGGCACCGCAAAGGCCGCGAACTTTCCGCGGAGCAACCTATCAACCTGTCGCCCATGTCGCTCGTTTTCCGCGCTCTCGAGACCGAGGTAATCACTTCTCGCGGCTCTTTCGATATTTCCCATGATGGTATGTATGAGGTCAAGACGCAAGACCTAAAGAGCATCATCAAGGCACTGGACAACATTGTTACTCCACGTGTTGGAATCTCCGGTTTCTTCACAACCAGCGTGCAGCATCTTGCAACTCTCGCTGCTCGCACAACGGAGCCTAGTCCCTCTGCTCAGGAGCTTCCAGCTTTCCACGAAGTAGTCATGGTAGAGGAGAGACGTCGTCGCATCAGACGCCTCCGTCAAGATGTAGCTGGTGGCGTCAGTGTCAGTGACCCCTTCGCACATAGTGCTGGAAACAGTCCGGTTCCTTCTGAGCGCACCTTCTGAGCGCAGCCGACGGACACCGCAAGATCCGTATAATGCCGATATTAAAAAATGTGAACCACAAAGCCAGGACTCTGGAAGCTTCGGTTTGGTAAAGGTAAAGCCGCTACCCTCCACCCGAGTATCCGGCGCGGGGTGTTGCCGTTCCAGGAAGTCCGGCGTCCGGCATGGAAGGCTGTGGGAAAGCCCTTCCCACCGCCGATTTGCAAAGCATGATCTCTTCCTTGGAAGATAGCAAGATTGTCTCTCCTGGTGGTAGTTCCCCAGATGTGTATGCCCTGCTTGCGAGCATAGTACACCTTCCATTCCGGGGCGACCCAGGACCCCGCGAAGCTACCTCAAACCGAAGCGTCTTTAAGCGATTTTAGACGAGGTTTAGAAATATAAGAGTGCTCCCACACTAAAATTAAGTACTATATTCATGTTTACTTCGCCATGGTTAGCGGCTGCCGTGCGTGCGGAAGAACCTTTTCCAGCCGGTTGTCTGCAAATCAGCGAAGATGCGTTTTTTTTTCTTAACGAATTCCTGAGTGTTAAGAAGAGCGAGAGTGCTGGCGAGAGTGCTGGGGAGGGTGGCGGCGGCAGCGCACACATAGAAAGCTGAATACATTGCAGTTTGATAAAGATACCTTTCTTTGTGTGAAACGCACTGACAAATAGATGGATCCTACAGCTCCTTAGAATCCATTAGTAGCGTTACCTGAACTACCTGCAAAAACGTATCCTGCAAATAGCACCAGTACCTCAAAGTACTTGCTCGCTCGGGATAGTCGAATAGAATATCTATCTATTCTAAATATTCAGAAAGCCTCCGTTTTTCTGGACGCTATGTATCGTAAGGCAGACCTTTATTTTCCACCTGGGAATCACTTTTATTACGAGGTTCAGCCAGCAGCTGTCGCCATGGCCCAGGCATTCCAAGTTCACATATCCTCCACAACACCACAAAATCAACATGCAAATATCGCCTCGGCATTCGAAACAGTTGTATAGCCCCAAAGCAACACTAAGGTGGACTATGCAGACGCATACCAAAGTTTCCGGTCTGCAGATAGGTTCCGCCTTCTGGGATACGAGCATTTCGGACACGCGCCGGGTCAAGTTCCCTCGTAGACGAGGTTCTGCATGCCGCAGGTGGCAGCCACAACATCATGTACATGGTTGCCGTCGCACGCCGCTGCGAAATTGACCAATTACTTGTTACTCTGCTCCCAAAACTCGTCCGGAATCTCAAACTTGAAATGCTCCGCCAGCTCCCTCATCGCCTTGCCGGCCGTCGGACGTTCCTCCGGCCTGAAGTGCAGCATACTCTTCAGCGCCTCATTCTTGAACAACCCGAGGATCCACGCCTCAAACAGCCTCCCGTTGATGCACAAGTCCTGCCCTCCCGATCTATCTATGAAGTTGCTCCGCCCCACGCCGGAAAAGTCCAGCTTCCAGCGCCACTCGCTTTCGGTAAACGTCGACGCCCTGTACTCCTTCGGGCACACCATGCCCAGGAACTCGAGCAGCGCGACGCCGAACATGTAAATGTCCGACTTTTCGCCCGATGGCCGCGGGCCGTGCTGGTGCTCTGGCGGCCGATACGTGGGGTCGCCGACGTGCGCCTGGCGCTCGGCCGTCGCCGTGTCCGCCATGAGCGACACGTCCGCCAAGTAGAACTTGATGACGCCCGGGCCCTCGCGCCGGTACAGGATGTTGGCGAGCTTGAGGTCGCGGTGCACCAGCTGCCGCTGGTGCATGTACCGCAGCGCGCCGAGGCACTGCACCAGGAAGGGCTTGACCAGCGGCAGCATCTCCGGCGCCGGCTCCATCTTTATGCATGCGTGCCCCTTGACGAGCTCCGCGGCGTTGCCGTCGCACAGCGGCATCCAAAGCAGCGGGTCACTATTTGGAGTCCACCAGCTCTGATGATGCACCAGTTTGATAATGTGTGGCTAAGGGAAAAAAAACACGCGTCAGTGAACCCCCGTCGTCTACTTAGAACCAACAGCCCAACTTACATGCCGCAGCCGGTCGAGAGCGAGCGCCTCTTTCTTGAGTTCGCGTATGAGATACGGCCTCTCCGCCGGTAACAACGCCTTCCTTTGTGAGTTTACCGTCTTCATCGCGTACTCTTTACCGTCGCGGAGGCTGACCACGAGGAAAACGGAGCCCGTCACACCGGCCCCCAGCTGCTTGTAGGTGTGTATCCGCCGCAGCGGCAGGCCCTGCGCCCCGACGTGCGACGTCAGCGGCGTCCTCGACGTCACAGGCTCATAGTCTTGTGGTCCCAGCGCTTGGAATGGCCGCTTGCCCCGCGTCGTCGAAGACGCCGCGTCCCGGGCCTCGTACTCCGCCCGGAGCGACAGGCGCCTTCTCCTCACGGACTCCCAACCCAAGTCTGGGAAGCCCCAGCACAGAGAGAATTCTTCACCACTGTCAAATGAGATGGTGTAGTAGAACTCGGGGGTCATGGGCAGCACGCAGGTGTCGCCCGCGCAGCGCAGGGCGATCCCTTCACCACGCTTGCCGGACACCCCGGTCGGCGTTGCCAGCACTCTCGTCGGGTGCCCTTGGTCGCTCACGTCGCAGACCATCAGGTCGCCGGCCTCGGTGATTGTAAAAAAGCAGCCGCTGTACTTTGTTAGCAGGGCGTTGTGGAAGGCTTGCCGTTTTTCCAGTCCGGCGATACTGGCAGACATACGTTCTATAATCAGACCTACTCAACTTCACATCGTCATCTTCTTCATCGCCGACGTAGGCAATGGCCCGCGCGTCGCGCTTTGCTTTCTGATCGCGAAAGAACGCCATGCTACCGGTAGCATGTTTATTCCGGTAGTATCTGCATACGCTTCTGGCCGCCTCCTTGGTCAGTGGGACGAGGCAGAATACGCAAAAGTTCGTGCTTGCCACCGATGAAGACATCTTGACGTTTCTCGACGCATGCCAAGACCATGGAGCTGGCTCCAAGCGTTTTATACTACATTGTCGTCCAGTATAACCTTGAAGTGTTCCCACGTTGGGGCTCGCATATGCGGTCATCTGGTCTTTATCGTGGATGTGCCAATGCGGGATCTCTACTTTTACCGTCTACACTTGCCTTCGCGTTTCGCTTGGCGCTGCACTACCTGAGCCCATTGAAATGCGGGATAAAAGTATTTGGGACAGTATGTGTATTTTATTGTGATTCAATGTATATATATGGTACCGCAGTCATTCATACAGCCGCCTGTGCAACCAACTGACGGTTGGCCACACCGAATACAGTGTGACTGAATCAGTCGCCCAGAACCTGGGGTTTACAGGACAATGCAATTCTGAAAGGCCCCCAGTCTCACAAAATACAGCCTGCACACTCGTCTGCAGGAAAGGGGTTTCCTGATGCTGGGTATAAATCTTTTGTCCCAACTAACATGCAAGGGAAATTCCCTATCAAAAAAGAAAAAGAAAAGCAAAAGGAGACTTTAGTGTGCCGTCAAGGTCGTATGACTATGTATATAAACAGGATTTGCTTTCAGTGACTATAAGCTCACGCTTTTATAATGGAAAATGGGTGTCACAGCGAACTGATAGTTGTTGAGTGGCAGCCAAAGAGGCCGCCAGCTGGCAACGCGCTCGCCGTTTTCTTGCCGGGCCGTCGGGCCTGCGTGATAAGTCTTTGTCTTTGTGATCATTTCCGCAACTTGACTCAATCTATCAAGCATCAAAGCAACAATGGATGACAGCAGCAACAGCAACAGCAACAGCAACAACAGCCGCCGCCGTTCTGGCGGCAACAATAACAAGAAAAGAGGTCGAGCCACAGCCTCGCGCCCCAATAGTCGAGCCACTCGCATAACAGCAGCCAGGCCTCGGGCTCGGGCTCGCATCACGCCGGCGTTGTTGTTTTCCAGCCCCCTTTCCCGCTCCCCGCCGGCTGCATGGAGGAGACCAGCCACAGCTTCGTCACGAGATGCACCCGCAGAGACATGACCCGAGCCTTCCACGCCGCCATGGAAAAAACCACCATGGGCGAGAATCGAGCCGTAATCATCGAATTCAGAGACTGCGACCCTTTAGAGACTTCAATACTGGCGAGGCTCCTGCCCAGCATCGCTGGTGACCCAATCCCTCCCCTCCCCTCGTGGGATGACCCGTGAGATGATGCCCCGGCCAATGGCCAGACTCGCCTCCTAGGGATGGACACTACATATCCGATACCCCCTGCCCCCGCCCGGCTCGACTCTGGCAGACCCCGTGGAAGCCGGCGTGGCAGTCATGGACCTCGTGGAGGCGGCCGCGACGAAAGCTGAGCCAGTCGCGACTTTGACTCTGGCTCTGCCCCCCCGACGGAATCCAATCAGCTCTTTCTCTCATATTCCTATACCTGGTCTTATGACCTTCCTACCTCTGTGCGTACCCTCATGTGTCAAAGTGCCCGTATTGAACACGCAGGAAGCATTTAGCAACGCTCTACATGAAAGGTATTATATCTTGGTTGCGTGTAAAAAGAAATGTTGGGAACAAGCAGGCGCAGGTCGACAATACAACTGGCCGCTGTCAACTTCAACCCAACATACTTGTCAGTGTCGTTCAAGTAGAGCTCGCAAATGCGCCACAAAATGACCTGAAGTATGTATGAGATAGATAGTTATATGCTGTTGTTTCTACTCTATGCATCATCATGACTGTTAATTTCGTAAAGTGTCTCAACAGACACCTCCGCCCAGTAACAAGGTGCACCGCTGTATATAGCAGACGACGCGAATGAGGACGCTAATCTCGAGCTCGAAAAAACATCAATAAAAGCGCAGTAAATCAATCTGAAGCATTAAATTGAGTAACACAACCACCATATTTGGCGGAGATGGATCTTTTATTCTAATAAGCCACCATATACACTGCCCTAACATGCGTAATATCTGTTAGCGGCCGTTGTTGGCAAAATCAAGATGAAAGCTTTCACTCAACGCGTGACAAGCACCATCGAGGTTATATACAAAAGTACTGAGACTGCTGGTACATACGACCATAGATAACAGAGAATTCGGGGTCCCGTCTCGTTCTTGATAGTGGTTATATGGCAGGCTGGAAATGCGGTCGTTGACTCAGAAAATGGCGGGCCTTACTTCTTTTTTTGGAGGTGCTGCGACCGGAAGCTCCCCACTAGTCCTATCTAAGCATAGTGCTGAGAAAAAACAAAACCCACCAGCTTACGGAGGCAGACACCGTTTTGGACGGATGAATTTTTCCACAACGGCATCGGGCCCTTTCATCTTCAACCCACTATGTTCACGCCTTCTCTACAGCCACACCACATGCACTGTTAAGGGGGTTGACGTGTCCTCTACAGCATGTGTGCCAACGCTCCCCGACCAGTGGTGGCTAGACCTCTTTGCTGCCTTAGAATTAAGGCTCAGCTCCAGCTTTCCTTGGTAGCTAATGCCGCCCATGCCACCTGGTTACAATGCGGGGCGGTAGACCAATTTTCTCCTCATCCATCATGCTCGACATGTGCCAGCGGACCTTTGGCGATGGCAGCCCCTCACCATCGCCATCAGATATCCCTCCAGGGTTTTGTGAACCTATCGTCCAGCCCGCCCCTCACAAAAGATGCTCGAAGTCAAGCCAACGAGCGATTCCATCAGATCGTCGAGCACTTTACTAGCAGCGACCATAATTCTACCAGTTATAATAGGCCGAAGCTAGTCGGACTAGTGTACCGATATGCTATATCGTTGCAGTCCAAAGACAATGTCTTGCGCGCCTTCTTTCGCGCAATGGGACTACCTATGGAGGGGGGCGCTGTCGACTTTTCTGATGAGAAGCACACTGAAACTTTGCGTTCCCGTGTAGTAGGATTCGCCGAGCACCTAGTCAACAACTTCTTCATGCCACTACGGGCGTCGACCGCGCGTACACCCCAGCCAACGCCTCATTACCGGTCTGCGACTTTGAGGTCAAGCAGCCGAGACTTTATCGGAACGCCAGAACGGCTGTCGACTCTCCGTGGCGACTGCTTGATCCGCGATAGGTATCGTTGCGTCATATCACGAGCATTCGATATGAGCAAGGCACGCGAACAAAACAACCCAGGAGGACAGATATTCGATGACAAAGGCGACCCTATTACTGATGGCAATATCGATTGGCTAGAGGTTGCTCATATTTTACCACACTCCTTGCTCCACGTTGGATCGGAATCCGAAGAACTGGTATGTATCTAACGTTTACGTCTACTACTAAGTGTTTCTTTATTCTAATAGCTCTCTAGAGTGAATCAAGAAAGACAGCTCTAGAGATTCTTAATATGTTCGATAGTGACGTTGTTCATCTCATTAATGGGGTGGAAGTTGACCGACCGCATAACGCCATAACACTTACTCTCAGCTTGCACCGAGCCTTCGGAAATTTCGATCTTTACTTTACGCCAATTACCGACCACCCGCATACATATGAGATTAAAACCTTTCGAGGGATTGGATACACAATGCTGCCTGTTACAAGGACGCTGTATCTCGCATCGGACCATCAGATCGACCCACCTTTGCCACGCCTTCTTGCTCTGCACCGTGCTATTGGACAAATTCTGCATCTTTCAGGGGCTGGGGAGTATATTGATAATGTTTTCCGCAAGTTCGAAGATGGACTGGTACAACACGATGGATCGACGCCGTTAGGGGAACTTGTGCAGTTAAAAATGAAGGAGTGGAATGCCACTCCCGTGAACTCATGAGGTAGAAGTTGCATTCTAGGACGGATGGTGCCCTTATGGCCCATAAGATCGTTGTTGAGGAAAGAATTACTCTATTCCTAGTACAACGTAGCGTCCTCAACACTTGTTCGACTTCTGCATGTTGCAGCCTACTGAGCCTCGCCAAAGTGTCATACTCCTCATCTCTCAGTGCCAGAATTCTGCCGTTCTGCGGCGTGGTATCATTTTAGAGCTGCTCAGCGTTCGCCGCGAGTTGCTGCTCTTGCATGACGAGCTGACGTAGTCTCGCTTCTTGCTCCTCGACTCTGCTTTATGACGCTTGTTCGCGCGCATCACCTCCTAATGTACGTGCCAGTCTCTGCCTTTATAAAGACGTTAACGGTGAATGCTACTCCGCCATGATGATATAATCAAAGACGTGTACGCCCTCCGTCACATGGAAATCAGTAATGGGCATGTTAATATTCTGGTCGAAAAAAGCAGAGTAGATGAAGCGCTAAACAAAAAAACGAGGTCAAATCCGAGCCGTGCTAAGGCATCGGCACGTGCGGTTTGTCTAGAAACACGTTAGGTTTGTCTCGGCTGCGTGAGGTGTTCCGCATCGAATAGGTGGTACAATAATGCCATCCACCCCATCTTCCTCATTAGATATTATGCAGGGATCAGTTGCGCTGTAGAAAATATCTGCGCAATCAGTTGTATGCTGGTGGACGTGTTTTTTTACTCTAATTCATCTGCCTTTCGGGCGGTTGTCAACAGCCTGCGGGCGATGGCTTGGCCCGGTTCCGCTGTACCAGAGCCTTGATCTCAAAACCAAGCTTCTGCGCCAGGCGAGCAAATCGAAACACCACGATCTCATCGGCGTGTCTTGTCTCAGCAATCGCAAGCTTTTGTTTGCGCGGTCTTAGCATGCTTTGTGTTCACGCAGTGCATAAAGCCACCAACTGTCGGTAGGCAACGTCAAAGCTGTCTGCTCTCGGCATCGGGATGGATCTGAATGAAGATTAAGAGGTCTGTATAATACACTCACCCTCATCCGCGTCTTCTATCGAGAATGCATTCTCAAAAGAGCGTCGCATAGACTGCTCGGCTCCTCGAGGGACGAGGCGTCTCATAGTCCGTATTCAGTATCTAACAAATTCCTAAAGGCTGTTGGATAAAAGACAAGTCGAGGGATTCTTGAACCACGCGCTAAGCTTTAGCATCTCGTTCTACATGATCAGGGGACTTTGGATTGCCGCCCGCATTATCCATCACTTCGCCTCTATAAATCACCCTGCCAACGGTCCCTCCATCCCAAGCCCGCGGAGAGGTACATGCCGTTTGGAACACGCGACTTTGCTGGAAGTCTTGTTTCATCGCCTCCACGCAGATACGTGGTCCGCTGGCCCGGGTGCCGTGACAGCGCGTATTGGGTCGCATCCGAATGAGTATGCCTCTGAAAAAGCACCAGGGCGCGGTTCAAAGGCTCCTGTAGCGCCCACCACACCTGAAAACGCAGCCGAGTAGACCAGAAGCTTGCTTGTTGCAGGGATGCTGAAAGCGTAAGCTACGGTGTTACTTCAGTGTAGTGTTCTCCGACCGCTATATGGCCTGGGTTTAGTCTCATCCCTTGGCTTCCAACTTTGTTCAATGTTGTTTCTATTAAACTGATGTGAGGCGCAGCTTGGAGTAACGTGTCCTTTTACGATGGACAGCCTTTACCCAGTTCCAGGTAAAGATGCCAGAGAATCGAAGTATAATGACTGAGGCGGCTGTGAGCGGCCCGAGGATGGAAAACACCGTGAAACCGTATGCCGCAGACTGGAACGCATCATTGTGGCCGAGGGATTCGGTCGCCAGCCCGACCTGCATGGCAGTCAGGACAATGGCGATATACACTGTCGCGCTGGCCAGCCAAGCAAAGTGGTCGTGGAAGAAGGCGCCATACCGATCCCATCGAGCTATGTACCCGCGCATCGGCGTCCGTGCCAGGGCGTATATCTTGTTTAGACGACTCAGACGTAGCTCACCGTGGACGAAACGCGGGTCGATGCGGGGGTAGATATGTTCAGTGTCCAGCTGCCCGACGAGCATCCGCCATCCGTACCATGTCACTTCTGGCGGCACTAGATGCTTGTCTTGGGCGATACGGAAATCGCTTTCGTGCAAAAGGAGCGCGGCGTAGGAGAAAAGGAAGCCAAGCGCCCGTTGGCGGAGGCCTGGAAGCCTGCATTCCGTCTGGGTGGCACTGCTCGTGTCAGGTGAGCACCGGCATTTGCCGCAGCAGAGGTATTGAGCCCAGAAGGCTCGGTCCAGGAGGAAGCGGGGGATCGGCTTGAGAAATATCCTGCCGGCTGTCCAGACGAGGTGCATGTCCATCCGCTCCGTGACGAATATCTCCCGCCCTAGCAAGAGCTGATGGTGCAGAGCACGCGGCGGCAAGGGCAGACCCGCGACCCAGAGCCAGCCGTGGATGCTAGCGAGCCTCCGCAGGTCGAGCTCTTCCTCGACACAGGCCATGACATGCTGGCCGACAGCGGCCAAGTCACCAGACTCTTTGCGATATAGTGCGGGCAACAGCGTCAGGAGCCGGTCGTGCTCGCCTTGGCCCGCGACGGCGTGTTGCCCGAGGAGCTGGATGGAGAAGGGAGGTGCCTGTTCGCCGATCCGTCAGCTCAAACGCGTCGCGACGGAGAGTGTGATGCAAAATACCGAGCATTTCACGGTCGCCATTTTGCCTGTAGGGGTGGTCGAGCATTGTTGTAGAGGCAAAAGTTGCCCGTCGGTCGCGTCGACATGATCACGCAGCACCATGCGTCTCGGACAGCCATAGCCTCCTTGTCGCTGTGCAAGACAAATACATCCAAGTAATGATTGGACGGTGTACATGCAGCCGTACATAGTAATGATTGGCGTGGCATCGGGCGTTGGTGGGTTGCGCCCTTGTGGCATGGTTTTATTGGATGGCTCGGGAGCTGAACTGCACATTTGCTGCAGAAAGAACCTGCCACCTCATCCTAGCGTCACTGTCCTGGCGGGTGAGGCTCAGGCTCTGCTGCCTTTCTGTTTCGCGTCCACTTGGAGCTTGGTCTGCCATCCATAGGAACGAGGAAGCTCTTTGAGCAGGGTGTTGTGGAAGCAACCAGACGCTGCTATGGTTGGGGTGATTCATTCGCTAACTAGTGCGGTTCCTGGAGTGCTGCCGACGCGCCATGGCGCACCAGAGATGCTTCACTGGGCGCGTATGCATCATGTAGTGGTGCTTACGACAAGCATCGATTCCTCCGCCACTTGCACTCGAACAAGTTCTGCGGGAATCGACCCCCGGCAACTCCAGGGCGGGAGAATCGAGGCCTTGCAGCCATGCATCTGTGCAGGAATGAAACCCCGTAACACCCCCTCTCGTAACCGCCCGCTATGCATTGTTAGGCATCATTTTTCCTCTACCAAATTGGCCCAGGCAGTTCACGCTTGAGCTATTCTCGTATTCTTTTTATCGCTTCCTAGTCGGACTTTTTCATGCTCAGCTCTCCAAATGGCTATGGAGTGGAGATGGATGACTAGCTGGTGGGCTTGCTTGGTCATAGTGACACTCCTCCTTGCCAGGTCGATCCATCGCGTCATTAGCAAGATTTGTCGACCCCGCGACGAACTACGCTCTGGGATACTGCAAAACCTTACCCCCACGCTTGAAGATGCTAAATTCGAGTCCGTTGGAACTACTCGCTCGAACTACACATGATTACTAACCTTGGTGCAGGATCATCGCCGTCCCTGGCCTCGGTGCACATCCGTATCACACGTGGGAGGCTCGGAAAACCCCAGGACCCAGTGCCGCCGAATACCAAACTTCACAGTCTGCCAAAGTTCACCTCCTGAAAGATCTCCTCGCGCGCGACTTCCCTAAAGCCAGGATCTGGAATTTTGCCCATGACTCCAACTGGCTGATTGACGCCCCTGTTAAGACCACCGCGGAGATTGGCAAATGCCTCATCACGGAGATCAAGGACAAGCGATCATCCCCCGTAAGGATCACGACGCCCATGGCCGGGCATTGCTAACGCTTCTTACTAGCACCTCCCTATTATTTTCATTAGCCACAGCCTAGGTGGTATCATCATCAAGCAGGTACGGTTGTGCCCTAAACGGTTCACCCTCGTGTCTTCTGACCTTCACAAGGCTCTGTGCAGCAATGACTCCCAAGAGATCGTCGATGATACATCGGGTATCCTGTTTCTCGGAACCCCTCATCAGGGCTCGTCGGTCTCCGTTGCTGGCGCTCTATTGGCCTGGATAACCGGTTTCCTTGGATCGGACACGACATTACTTCTGTCTCTGAAAAGTAACGACCAACAGCTCAGCACTCTTGCGGCAAACTTTAAGCAGTGCATAGCCTCCTCAAACAAACGTCGACAGGAGAATATTCGGATCTCATCATTCTACGAGACTAAGAAAACGTACCTGTTCGGGCTATCGCTAGGCGTCGTAAGTGAAAGCACTTCCTTGCCAGCAGCCATCTAACCTTTTGCAGATGGTTTCCCAGAATTCTGCCGTGGTCCATGATGATGCCGGTGAGAGCCACAGCATCGAAACGGATCATTCCGGGCTCAACAAATGCGGTGAGCCGAACGATGCGCTCTACACGAAGCTGACGGCCGCGGTGCGACACTTAAAAGCCCCATCGCTGCTTGAGCAGGCCGACACATGGATACGCGACAAACACTACACAGCGGACAGGCTGAAGATTGAGCGCCTCTCGGGCGAGCTGCTGCCTATGGAGCAGTGCTATATTAACCTAGCCATCGTGGAACAATCCGGCCAAGACGCAGGCCATTCAAGAAAGGAAGGGGACACAGCGCCGTCCCCGTTCTCCATCCTCGCCCGACAGAAGGTTCAGACACCCGACAAGACTATGCAGGTCGAGTTGGTGGCACTTTTCAACGAACGCAACGGAAGAGACGACCGACCGATGCATCCACGAAGAATCTTGATTCGAGGACGTGCGGGAGTTGGCAAGACCACCTTGTGTAAAAAGATTGTCCATGAATTCTCTAAAGGGGCGTTAGGCAAATGGAATGAGTTATTTGAGCGCGTGCTTTGGGTGCCTCTGCGAAATCTGAAGCTGCCGGAAAGATGCGGTATGCCTAAGTACACCTTTGAAGATCTCTTCAGCCATGAATACTTGCTGCCAACAAATGGACAAAATCTTGCTAGAGCGTTGTTCCACGCCTTGAATACAGAGAACAGCAAGACTCTATTTCTCCTCGACGGCCTGGATGAAATATCTCAGGACCTAACAGGCGACGGCGGTATGCCCCGATTTCTCGACGAGCTTTTAAGCCAGCCTAATGTTGTCGTCACGTCTCGACCTTCCGCCACGTCTCCGTCGAATCTGCACCTTGAGTTGGACACAATTGGATTCGGCCCCGATCAGGTGAACGAGTATATTCAAAAGTCCTTCACTAATCGGGAAACGGCCGAAATGGATCAGATCAAAGTCAACAGAGTCCAGTCATTTCTTCAAGAGCGTTGGCTTATTCAGGGTCTTGTGCGCATCCCAATTCAGTTAGACGCCCTTTGTTACACCTGGGATGACCTAAAACCTGACATTATACTGAACACCATGACTGGCCTTTACAGGGAAATCGAGCTAAAATTATGGAAGAAGGATATCCTGCGATTAGAAAAGAGACACGAGGACAAAGTGTTGACCAAGGAGAATTTAGCAGCGGCTGGGAGGCGGAAGATTGAGCGATTCGTCGAGGACGAGTTGGCGTTCATCGAGAGCCTCGCCTTTACTGGGCTATACAACGACGTAATTGATTTCGCATCGGATCACTTAGACAGCGTATCGGATCACTTCACGCCAAACCTTTTACCTGGCAAGACCTTGCCGTCACTCTCTTTCCTACGGACGTCTGATCGCTCAACGAAATATTGTGACCAAAACTACCACTTTCTGCATTTGACCTTTCAAGAATACTTTGCGGCACGGTATTTTGCACAGCAGTGGAAGGACCAAAATGCACAACTCCAATTTCTTACATTCGGCAGTAAGGGTACGGAGACAACAGTAAGTTCCACTGCTGGATTTCTTCGGAAACATAAATACACAGCACGCTATGACATCTTTTGGCGATTTGTGGCCGGCTTACTTGATGCGGATGGCCAGGTAAGCAGGTTCATTGACTTTGTTGAGGCGGAACCGCTCGATCTGTTGGGTCCTACGCATCAGCGGCTGGTCATGCATTGCTTGAGCGAAATATCAAGTGACTTGCCAATGCGACAGGCTCTGGAAAAAAGACTGACCCGGTGGTTGCTCTTTGAATACAAATTCAATGGAACTGCGAGGCTAGCAAGCGAGGTGGAGTTTCCCGACGCAGCCCTGAAAACGTGCTTACTTGACGAGTCCAGTGATGCTCGGGAGACAATTCTGCGGTCGTTAGCCAATCGAGCCTCAATTTCGCAAAGTATCATTGAACAGGTGGCGGCGCGGCTCGACGACAAGGACGCAGGGGTTCGAGCGGCCGTCATAAAGGCCCTAGGCAGTCAAGCGGCGCTGGCTAATGAGGTGCTTATTGCCATGGCGGGACGACTCGACGACGAGGACTTAAACGTGCGACTGGCTGCCGTCAAGGCTCTTGGCGGTCAGGTGGCGCTGCCTAACGAGATACTTATGGCTATGGCGGCGCGGCTTGATGACAGGGACTGGAGTGTGCAAAACGCCGCCATCGGTGCGCTAGCCAGGCAAGCGGCGCTGCCTGACGAGGTTCGTATGGCTGTGGCAACGCGACTTCCCGATGAGGGCCCATGGGTGCCAGTCCCCGCCTACGACGCGCTCGCCGTGCTGGCGGCGCAGCTTGATGAGGGGCCCACGACTGTGGCGGCGCGGCTCGACGACGAGGACTGGGTTATACGAATAACTGCCGTCGGCGAGAACTGCTTCACAAGAGCCGCCACTATCGACGCACTAGCCGAGCGGGCTATTTTGCCCGGCCGGGTATTTATGGCCGTGGCGGAGCGGCTTGATGACGAGGACTCATACGTGAGAAGGGCTGCCGTTGAGGCGTTAGGCGGTCAGGCCGCGCTACTTGACGAGGTACTTCTGGCAGTGGCGGAGCGGCTTGACGACGAGGACTCATACGTGCGAAGGGCTGCCGTCGAGGCGTTAGGCGGTCAGGCCGCGCTACCTAACGAGGTAGTTATGGCTATGGCGGCGCTGCTTGACGACGAGGACTCTCGGGTGAGAAGCGTTGTGATTGAGGCGCTAGGCGGGCGGATAGCGCTGTCTGACGAGGTCCTCATGGCTGTGGCGGCGCAGCTCGACGGCAGGGACTCAAACGTACGAAGCGCAGCCACCGACGTGCTAGCCGGGCGGGCAGTACTACCTGATGAGGTAATCACGGCCGTGGCGGCGCGGCTTGGCGACAAGAACCCGGGCGTGCGAAGCGCCGCCGTCGATATCTTAATGCGCAAGCGCGAACAGTTTTGTCGCCGTCTCTTTATAGGACCTCTCGCTGCATCTGTCTACAAAATTTTGCTTGAACGAAGTTTTACAGAACAAATAAGTTGGTATATTGAAAGAGATAGATCCTATGTCAGCATGCCAGACAGCGTTCGGGAATGTTTTATTGATACTCAGCAGAACGAAGTTAGGGAATGGATAAACAGAGAGCGGCCGAAAGACTGTCCATCAATTAGCGGCGAGTAAAGAGGGTTAACTTTAATATATAGAGACTAACTGTACTTTAGCTTTATTCATTCATTGTTTTAATACGCCCGGTGGCTTCCAGCCAATAGGGCTCACTAGCTATACTACTGTACAGTTCTGGCTGTCTCTCACCATCTCGTCATCGAACAGATACATTGCTGATTCCCTCACACTATTGTAGGGCCATTCTTTACTTCGAGGTCACTATTTGACGGTTGCTCATTAGCAGGGCTGGTTGTAGGACGAATCGCCACACCGCCAGTTGACGGACAGTCTGTGTGTCGCACCTCATATATCCATTCCATGACGTCGTCTTTTGGGGCATTGATAGAGATTTCCCAAACACCAGCTGGGATATTGATACAATGACTATCCGTTTCGACATACCAACTCAACTGTTCTATAAAACTTCGTTCAAATGAAGCCTTGAAAAACGATACGATGAGAGGTTTCGTATGGATGGTATGAGAGAAATTTTCGCGGTTACGCATTAGAGTCTTGACGGCCATGTTTCGTACACGCCAGTCCTGATCGTCGAGCCGCGCCGCCATGGCGGTTAGTACCCGATCAGGCAGCAACGGCCGGCCACCTAAGGCCTCGACAGCGGCCCGTCGCACATCCCAATCTTCATCGTCAAGCCGTGCCGCAACGGCCGTGACCACCTCGTCAGCCAGTGCCGCACACCCACCTACGGCGTCAACAGTGGCCCTTCGTACGTAGTAATTTTCATCATTAAGCCGCGTTCTTATTGCAGTCAGCACCTCATTAGGGAGCGCAACCCGTCCGCTCAAGGCGCGGATAGTGGCACTTCGCACATTCCAATCCTCATCGTAGAGGCGAGCCGCCATGGCCATAAGCATCTCATTAGAGAGCTTTGCCTGTCTACCTAGGGTGTCAACGGCGGTTCTTCGTGTGTATGAATTGTCATCATCGAGCCGTGCTACCACAGCTATAAGAACCTCATTAGGCAGCGCTAGTTGCTCGCGAAGACTGTTAATAGCGGCGCTTCGTACATTAGAGACCCCATTATCAAGCCACGCTGCCATAGCTATAAGTAGCTTATGGGGCAATGCTGCCTGTCTGCTAAGGACCTGGACGGCTACGTTTTGTACGTGCCAGTCCTTATCACTAAGCCGCGCCACTATGGCCATGAGCACCTTGTCAGATAGTGCCTCTCGCTCAGCCAGGGTCTCAATGGCGGCTGTTCGCATGTATAAGTCTTTGTCGTCAAGCCGCGCCAGCATGGCTATGAATACCTCGTCAGGCAGCGCCGCCCGGCCACCTTGAGCGCCAACAGCAGCAGCTCTCCACAACTCCCCGACCTTATGATTAAGCAGTGCTGCTATAGCCGTACTTATCTCGCAAGGTAATGTCGGCCGCCCACATAGAGCTCGGACAGCAGCCCTTCGCACGTCTGAGTCCATATCGTCGAACCGTGCCGCTATGGCTATGAGCACCTCGTCAGGTATCACCGCCCGCCCACCTAAAGCCTCAACAGCAGTCGCTCGCTTCACGGCGTCTCCATCGTCAAGCCGTGATGTCACGTCCATCAACACTTCATCAGGCAGTACTGCTCGGCCACGTAGGGCCTTGACAGCGGCTCTCCGCACGCTCCAATCTTGATCGTCACATCGTGCCGCAACGGTCGTAAGTAGCTTATCAGATAGCACTGCGAGCCGGCTAAGAGTTTCAATAGCAGCGATTCGCACGTACGAGAGCTTACTATCAAGTCGTGCTGCGACAGCCTTAAGCACCTCATCAGGTAACATTTCCCGTCTTCTCAGAGCATCGATGGCGGCGCTCCGCACGTGCCAGTCCCCATCGTCAAGCCGCGCAACCACGGCGGTGAGCACCGTGATAGACAGCGCCTCTTGCCCAGCTAGGGCTCCAACAGCGACCGTTCGAATGGTGTCATCCTCACTATCGAGCCGCGCCGCCACAGACTCAATAATGCTTTGTGGAATTGAGGCTCGATTGGCTAATGACTGCAGAATTGTCCGCTGAGCGTAGTTGGACTCTGTGAGCAGGGAGGTCTTTAGGGCTAACTCAGGAAATTCGCTTTCACTTGCTAGCCGTGCACTTCCTCTGAATTTGCATTCGAAGAGCAACCACAGTGCCAGCCTTCTTTCAAGGTCCTCCCTGCCTAATAACTTGCTTGAAATCTCACTCAAGCAATGCATCACCAGTCGCTGGTGCGTAAGGCCTAAGAGATCGAGCGGTTCCTCCTCGATTGTACTAATAAATTCTGGTGCCTGGCCAGCTCCGTCAAGCAGGCCGGCAACAAAGCGCCAGAAAATATCATAGCGCGCTGTGTATTTGTGTCTCTGAAGAAATTCCGTAGGGCGACTTGTGCTAATTTCCTTGGCTTTGCTACGAAGTGTGAGAAACCATAGTTGTCCTTCTTGGACCTTCCACTGCCGCACGAAATACCGTGCCGCAAAGTACTCTTGAAATGTCAAATGAATGAAATGATAATTTCGGTTATTGTATCCTGATAATGGGTCTGAGGTCCGCAGGAAAGAGAGTGACGGTAAAACCTTATCGGGTAAGAGACTCGGCGTGAATAAGTCCGATATGCTGTCCAGGTGTGCAGGTGTGAAGTCCAATATATCGTTGTGCAGTCCAGTAAAGGCGAGGCTTTCAATGAAAGCCATTTCATCTTCGACAAGTCTTTCAATCTTTCGCCTGCCTACCGTTTGCAAATATCCTTCATGCAACTTTTTGTTGTCGTGCTGCTTCTCCAACCGGAATACATCTTTCCGCTTCCATAAATTCAGCTCAATTTCTTCGTACATTCCGGTCATGGTGTTCGGTATATCGTCAGGTTTTAATTCATCCCACATATAGCAAAGCGCATCCAATTGAATTGGGATACGCACGAGACCTTGAATGAGCCAACGCTCTTGAAGAAACGACTGAACATTATGGACTTTAGTCTGATCCGTTTCGCCCGTTTGTGAATTAGTGAATGACTTTTTGATATACTTGTTCACCTGATTGGGGCTGAATCCAATTGTTTCTAGTTCGAGGTGTAGGTTTGTTGGAGCATTGGCGGACGGTCGGGACGTGATGATGACGTTGGGCTGGCGTAGAAGCTCGGCGAAGAAGCGGGGCATACTGCCGTCGCCTGTCAACTCTTGGGACACTTCGTCCAGGCCGTCGAGGAGAAATAGAGTTTTGCTGTTCTTGCTATTCAATGTGCGGTACAATGCCCCAGCAAGGTTCTGTCCATTTGCTGGCAACGAAAACTCATGACTGAAGAGATCTTCAAATGTATACTTTGGCATACTGCATCTTTCTGGCAGCTTCAGATTTCGCAGAGGCACCCAGAGGACACGGTCAAACAATTCGTTCCATTTGCCCAACGACCCTTTAGTAAATTCATAGACAATCTTTTTGCACAGAGTAGTCTTGCCAACACCCGCACGTCCTCGAATCAAGATTCGTCGTGGGAGAATCGGTCGGCCGTCGCTTCCGTTGCGTTCGTTGAAAAGTGCCGCCAACTCGACCTGCATGGTCTTGTCGGGTGCCTCAACCTTCTGCCGAGCGAGGATGGAAAATGGGGATGGCGCTGTGCCCCCCTTCTTTGAGTGACCTGCGTCTTGGCCGGATTGTTCCACGATGGCTAGGTTGATGTAGCACTGACCCATAGACAGTGACTCGCCCGAGAGCCGTTCGATCCTGAGCCTGTCCGCCGTGTAGTGTTTGTCGCGTATCCATGTGTCGGCTTGCTCGAGCGGAGTTCCCTCGCGAATCCTCCCTATCATCCACCGGATTTTGCCGGCGACTTTCTCGTAATCTGGACACTGAAAGTCTCGGAATTTGTTCATCAGAGAGTGCGGTCGATGGAGGGCTATCGGATCAGAGATGATATCTAGTGTTGCCGAAGATCTATCGATCAACTAAAAGTGTCAGTCATAGCACAAAGAGAAGAAGTTCCGCGAAGCTCACCTGTTTCTTTTGGGAAAACCAGCTTGGTAACCAGGGGAATGCCTTGTGCGGTAGACTCGTCTTTCCCAGTTCATAGAAGCTAAACACTTCGCAGGGATTATCCATATCCTGGCATAGCCTGGTGAACTTGCTGACGCTTTCCTCCAGCTGGAAGGTTGATTCCTTCACACTGTCAAGCAGTCTGCTCACCTCTCGACCCTGGATGGAAGCTTTCGCCTTCAAACCTGTCTCTGCCCAGGCAGCAACGTCTTGGAATGACGTCCCTCGGAACGGCGTGGCGAGGAAGACAATGCCACGTGTAGCTCTTCTGAGAGAGTAGTAACTGCTTCTTTTATCGTTCGCATGCACTAGAGCTCTTATCAGGATGAGGCCCCCCAGACACGAGGCGATAAAGACAATAGGTCGATCTTGTTGTCTTACACTGCCTACGAAGAGCGCATTCTCGATGCCGTCAAGCAGCAGCAGAGCATACTCCTCAATTGTCTTTTGGACCAAATTGGACGGTACGAGCAGATCGGCTGGCCAGTCGCACGTAAAAATTCTGACGCGATCCACGCTCGCCGGAAGCATACCGGGGCGCAGCCAGTTGACCCATTTGCGTTTGTTCTTTAGGTCCTGCGGGTCTTTCCATATCCACGTGTCTCGTGACGTGGTATCGAGTCCATGGATGGCGATGATGTCGATGTCTGTGTCTGCTTCGGCCTTGTTGAGTGTGATTTCTTCAAGATGGACCCCTTTGCGCATAAACGGTAACGGATCTAGATCGTCGTTCGCCGTAGATGATGTGGACTTTGAGCACGCGGTGTGACGGAGCCAGATCGAAATGCAGATCATCCCAGCCAGGAGACAAAAGAGCGTTGTCCATCCCGCCGAGACATGCTGATTTGGGCTGATGGAACCAGTAGTTTGATGAGCGGTGTTGGTGGCCATGACTGGCGGGGTGGGGTGCTCGACCTAACGATGTTGCCTGGGGAAGGGGGTCGGCTCCAGTGTTTGACGAAAAGACTTTGAGCTCTGAGAAACACTGAGAAAGGAAAGGTGCCATACATGAAAATGAATGGCAATACAGGACGTTACAAGAAGCGATCAAGAAGCAGTTGAGAAGTTGTCTGTCATTGATGAAGGGTGAGCAAGACGAATCCTGGTGCAAAACTGGCATATGCAGCTGATTACTGCCAGGCACACTTCTGCCCAGTAGCGTTGCCGTCCTGATGCGCCACGGCGCTTCGCCAAACACGCCTGCTTTCTGGAAACGAATAATGCAATAACCAAATATTGTCTAATGTCTGAACTTCTGCGCAGTCCGTGGATATGACTAGAGTTCACTCAACTATGGCTCTCTACTTTTTCCACTGGCTCTGGGAGGCCTTACTCGAAATACGAGAGAGCTGGGCTGTTCTTAAAGCGACTGCTTGACCGCCTTCACCAGATAGCTGTGGCTCTGTTCGTTCGTGCTTCCTCGACGCCGGTGTACTAGAAGGCGACTGCTAACATTGCGATAGGCTCCGCGCCTGCATACATGCCCGACTACGATAAGATACCATCGACAACCGGAACCTTGGCGGGGCAATCTATCACCCGCTCTTCCTGACCATGCCTTCGCTATCCCAACCACAGTACCTTACGGAGAGATATACTTTCTCAGCAAGGGACGTTATGTTAGCATTGGACTAACATCGTTTGTTGATAGGCTCGAATCTGGCGACATTATTAAATACCCAAACCCGAAACCATACTAACCAGAGGAGAAACTGTGTCGACAGCAAATCGAGATCGAAGCCGAGGCTTACAAACGCATCGGCGATCATCAGCGTATTCCGAGACCTATTCATTGGGATGCAAGTGCCTGCTCACTGGTCCTAGAATTTCTTGCGTCGATGGGTAACTTGTATGAGTCGTTCCAGGCCCTATACTATCGGCCATACTTCCAAAACCCTTCATCATGGGCGAGATTGGAGCTGTTCATGAATCTGCAAGACGATTGTGGAGAGGACGTTGCCATTTCGAATTTTCTTTTTTGCATGTTGGATGATGTGACTTTTTTCCAGGAGCGGGTTGGGGCGCTGTGTTTAACTGCACTTATTGCCCTGCACACGGCAAGCTAGTGTGTGCATCGGCGCGCCGCTGCTATGGTTGGGGTGATTCATTCGCTAACTAGTGCGGTTCCTGGAGTGCTGCCGACGCGCCATGGCGCACCAGAGATGCTTCACTGGGCGCGTATGCATCATGTAGTGGTGCTTACGACAAGCATCGATTCCTCCGCCACCTGCACTCGAACAAGTTCTGCGGGAATCGACCCCCAGGGCGGGAGAATCGAGGCCTTGCAGCCATGCATCTGTGCAGGAATGAAACCCCGTGACACCCCCTCTCGTAACCGCCGCCAAGCATTGTTAGGCATCATTTTTCCTCTACCAAATTGGCTCAGGCAGTTCACGCTTGAGCTATTCTCGTATTCATTTTATCGCTTCCTCGTCGGACTTTTTCATGCTCAGCTCTCCAAATGGCTATGGAGTGGAGATGGATGACTGGTTGGTGGTGGGCTGGCTTGGTCATAGTAACGCTCCTCCTTGCCAGGTCCCTCCATCGCGTCATTAGCAAGATTTGTCGACCCCGCGACGAACTACGCTCTGGGACGCTGCAAGATCTACCCCCACGCTACAGGATGCCAAATTCGAGTCCGTTGGAACTGCTCGCTCGACCGGCATGCATTACTGACTTTGAAGCAGGATCATCGCCGTCCCTGGCCTCGGTGCACATCCGTATCACACATGGGAGGCTCGAAAAATCAAAGGATCGAACGAGGCCGAATATCAAATTGTACAGCCTGCGAGAGTCCACCTGCTTAACGATCTCCTCGCGGATGAGTTCCCTGATGCCAGGATCTTGAATTTTGCCCATGACTCCAACTGGCTGATTGACGCGCCCGTCAAGACCACCGAGGAGATTGGCAAATGCCTGTTAAAGGAGATCAAGGCCAATCGATCATCCCCCGTAAGGATTACGACGTCCGTGGCCGGACATCGCTGATGCTTATACTAGCATCTCCCTATTATCTTCATCGGACACAGCCTAGGCGGTATCATCGTCAAGCAGGTATAGCGATGTGCCCTAGTAGTCGAACCTCGTGTCGTCTGACCTCTACAAGGCTCTATGCGGGAGCGACTCCCGAGACATCGTTGATGCTACTGCGGGTATCATATTTCTCGGAGCCCCTCATCAAGGTTCGTCGGTGTCTGTTGCTGGCGCTGTGCTGGCCTCTGTGACCGGTATCCTGGGATCGGACACGACGCTGCTCCTGTCTCTGCAGAATCATGATGCCCAGCTCAGCAACCTTGCGGATGCATTCGGCTCTCGTATAGCCCCGAACGAACGTCGACCACAAAAAGTTCCGATCATATCATTCTACGAGACGAAGAAGACGTATTTACTCGGGCTATCGCTAGGCGTCGTAAGTATGTGCATTTCTTTCTCGGCAGCCGTCTAACCTTCTACAGGTGGTGTCACGGGATTCTGCCACGGTCCACGCCGATGCCGACAAGAGGCACAGCATCGAGACAGATCATTCCGGGCTTAACAAGTGCGGCGGGCCGAGCGATACGCTGTTCACGGAGCTGGCAGCAGCGATACGACGCCTAAAGACCCCATCGCTGCTCGAGCAGGCCGACACATTAATACGCGACAAGCGCTACACGGCAGACAAGCTGAAGATTGAACGACTCTCGGGCGAGCTGCTGCCTATGGAGCAGTGCTATATTAACCTAGCCATCGTGGAGCAATCTGGCCCAGACGCAGGTCACTCAACAAAGAAAGAGGACACAACGCCTTCCCCGTTTTCCATTTTCATTCGGCAGAAGGTTGAGACACCGGACAAGACTATGCAGGTCGAGTTGGCAACAATTTTCAACGAACGCAAGGGAAGCGACGGCCAACCGATGCATCCACGAAGAATCTTGATTAGAGGCCGTGCAGGTGTTGGCAAGACTACCTTGTGCAAAAAGATTGTTCATGAATTTACCAAAGTCACGTGGGTTAAATGGAACGAATTGTTTGACCGTGTGCTTTGGGTGCCTCTGCGAAATCTGAAGCTGCCGGAAAGACGCAAGAAAGCCCAGTACACCTTGGAACATCTTTTTAGCCATGAGTTCTTACTACCAACGGATGGACCTAACCTCGCTCGTGCGCTGTCCTGTGCGTTGGAAACTAAGAGTAGTAAGACTCTATTTCTCCTCGACGGCCTAGACGAAGTATCTCAGGACCTGACAGGCAACAGCAGCATGGCCTGCTTTCTCGCCGAGCTTTTAAATCAGCCCAACGTCGTCATCACATCCCGACCATCCGCCAAGCCACCGCCGAACCTGGACCTCGAGTTGGAAACCATTGGATTCGGCCCCGATCAGTTGAACGAGTATATCGAAAAGTCATTTACTAATCCAAAAACGAGCGTAATTGATCGCACTAAAAAGTCGACAAAGTCCAGTCGTTCCTTGAAGAGCGTTGGCTCATCCAGGGTCTTGTACGCATTCCAATCCAATTGGATGCCCTTTGTTACACCTGGGATGACCTGAAACCCGACGCTATGCTGAACACCATGACTGCCATGTACAAAGAAATCGAGCTGAAACTGTGGAAGAAGGATGTCTTACGATTGAAGAAGACACACGAAGACAAAGAGTTAACAGAGGAAAATATAGCAACGGCTGGTAGGCGGAAGATCGAAGGATTCGTTAGGGATGAAATGGTGTTTATTGAGAGCCTCGCCTTTACTGGGCTGTACAACGATGTCATCGACTTTACGTCAGAACACCTCGACAGCATATCGGACCGCTTCACACCAAACCTCTTACCTGACAAGACCTTGCCGTCACTATCTTTCCTGCGAACATCAGATCTCTCATCAGATTATCGCAACCAAAATTACCACTTTATACACCTGACATTTCAAGAGTACTTTGCGGCACGGTATTTTGTACGGCAGTGGAAAGATTCGAAGGGACAACTCTGGTTTTTTACACTCAGCAGTATGAATACTGGGACAAAAGCAAGTCCTCCCGCAGAATTTCTTCGGAAACACAAATATACAGCACGCTACGACATCTTCTGGCGCTTTGTTTCCGGATTGCTTGATGGAAGTGACCAGCCACCAGACTTCAAGCCACCAGACTTCATCACTACAATCGAGGAGGAACCGCTCGACCTCTTAGGTCCTACGCATCAGCGACTGGTCATGCATTGCTTGAGCGAAATATCGAGCGACTTGCCAACACGGAAGGCCCTAGAAGAACGGCTGGCACAGTGGCTGTTGTTTCAATGCAAATACAACAAAAGTGCGAGTCTAGCAAGTGAAGTTGAGTTTCCCGAGGTAGCCCTGAAGACTGCCTTACTCGATGAGTCTAGTGATGTTCAAGAGTCTAGGGATGTTCAAAAAACAATTCTGCAGTCGCTAGCTTCTCGAGCCTCAATGCCGCAAAGTATCGCTGAAGTGGTGGCGGCTCGGCTCGACGACGAGGCTTGGTCCGTGCGAAGCGCCGCCGTCATGGCCCTAGGCGGGCGGGCGGCGCTGCCCAGCGAGGTGCTTACGGCTGTGGCGGCGCGGCTCGGCGACGAGGACTGGGTCGTGCGAGAGGCCGCCGTTGATGCCCTAGGCGGGCGGTCGGCGCTGCCCGACGAGGTGCTTACGGCTGTGGCGGCGCGGCTCGACGACGAGGTTAAGTACGTGCGAGGGGCCGCCGTCGAGGCCCTAGGCGGGCGGGCGGCGCTCCCCGGCGAGGTGCTCACGGCCGTGGCGGCGCGGCTCGGCGATGAGGACTGGGTCGTTCGAAGCGCCGCGGTCGAGGCCCTAGGTGGGTGGGTGACGCTCCCAGGCGAGGTGCTCACGGCCCTGGTGGCGCGGCTCGGCGATGAGGACTGGATCGTTCGAAGCGCCACCGTCGAGGCCCTAGGTGGGTGGGTGACGCTCCCAGGCGAGGTGCTCACGGCCGTGGCGGCGCGGCTTGGCGATGAGGACGCGGACGTGCGAAGGGCCGCCGTCCGGGCCCTAGGCGGGCGGGCGGCGCTGCCTGACGAGGTGCTCACAGCCGTGGCGGCGCGGCTCGACGACGAGGACGCGGACGTGCGAAGGGCCGCCGTCTGGGCCCTAGGCGGGCGGGCGGCGCTGCCTGACGAGGTGCTCACAGCTGTGGCGGCGCGGCTTAGCGACGAGGACGGGCTCGTGCGAAAGGCCGCCGTCTGGGCCCTAGGCGGGCGGGCGGCGCTCCCCGGCGACATACTCACGGCCGTGGCGGCGCGGCTTGGCGACGAGGACGGGCTTGTGCGAAGGGCCGCCGTTGAGGCCCTAGGCGGGCGGGCGGCGCTGCCCAACGAGACGCTTACGGCCGTGGCGGCGCGGCTCGACGACGAGGACGGGGACGTGCGAAGGTCCGCTGTTGATATTTTATTACAGAGGCACAAACAATTCTGTTGCACCCTACTGAAGGGGCCTCTCGTCTCGTTTCTTCTCTATAAGGCTTTACTCGAACGGGGGCCTCTCGTCTCGTTTCTCTATAAGGCTTTACTCGAACGGAGTTTTAAGGAACAATTAAGTTGGTATATTGCAAAAGACAACTCCTACATTAACATGCCAGATGGTATTATAGAATTGTCTGTCGACATTGAACAGAACGAATTTTGGAAATGGATAAACGGAGCGCGGCCAGTGGACTGTCCATCAACCAGCGGCGGAGAGAGCTTGTCGCACAACTAGTCCTACTTGGTGGCTAACAATTTTGACGGCAGGCGCATGGGAAAGGATGGTTTGTCACAATGCAGTGGAATCTATATGTACTAGATCACATAGTTTGTAGTCTATTAAACCGCTTGCCCCCAAGAACTGCATTGAATTCAGAACATGTTTACCGAGATGCTCCTGTTGTAAACTATAATCTAAATGTCTTTGCTTAGGAAGGTCGTAGGACTGCGCGTGCATTGAATAATTAGATTCGTGCTCTTTTGTGAATCGGACGCACGTGTTTTGTTCACATGTTTCGCGCCCGTCTGGCCGTGTGGAGCGCGCCGAATGTCCAATGGTTGCAGTCAGGTGTGTGGAAGAGAGTCGCCTGACCTGGAGCACTTGACTTGACTGGGTTTATAGGTGCTGTTGATTAGGTAGACTTAGCAGCCCTGTGGAACTCCAGACAGTAAAGGAGAAAATGCCCTCACCTCACCAACGACAGTGGGCGCGTGGCAACGAACGGCTGGAGCAGACTCCATCAGTAAAAGAATGACGTCGATCTATGACCAGTTGAATTATTCTCGAAGAAACGCAACAGACCTTCTATGTACCTACTGTCGTGGGATAGAAAGAGTTCAGCGGGTGCTATACTACAGATCTGATGGCATCATTTGATATGACAAGATTCATCCCGCACATTACAACTGAAGAATGGTGCGATATCTTTCTATGATGCACTTCTACCACAATAACATACCGCAACAGCATCAGCGTTTTTAGCGTTGTTGAAGCACCAATACACACTGTTTGTCATAGCTTC
>NW_017387579.1:0-1884 GCF_001636725.1 Cordyceps fumosorosea ARSEF 2679 | reverse complement strand
AAGAAACAGATTTACTGTGGATTAGAGAAGAGCCACCGTTACACTTACTTATATACCTTATTAGGTCTTACCTATAAGTTTAGTATATATTCTCTTCTAGTTTATTCTATTCTACTACCTAGGTAGACTTTCTACTAGCTCTAGTATAGTGAATTCTTACTTTAATTTTCTCTTTAAATTAGTCTAGTGTAACAGTGGCTCTTCTCTAATCCACAGTAAATCTGTTTCTTAGGAAGTGAGTCAGGTTGAATGCACCACAGGTGCAGATGAGCAGAGTATCGTAGCTTAAGTCACGTTTAGGAGATTACTCCTAATAGTAGAACTATTACTTAGATTAATTAGTAGAGATCTAGACTACCTAGCTATAGGAATACCTCCTCCTTAAGTACCCGTCTATCTCTCTACTGTAAGCTGGCTCATAAGGCTCATCTAACTATCCTAATAATCCTACGTAGCTGGATCATCTTAATGATCCAATGAGCCATCACGTGACCTCATGTGCTAACTAGGCTGCGGGCGTGCCTACCCCCGGCGGTCCGGCCCAGCCCCGCATTGATGCAGCAGTGTTCGTAACATAATGCCCCTCCTTCTTTAGTCTTATCCTTAAGGCTATCGAACAGGCCGGCTGAGTGGTAGGTGGCTTCTTCCCTTCTGCATCAATATGTGCCATCATGTCTAATCGTATCTTAAGACCTCCCGTGCGATCTTAAAAACCTTCCTGTAAGACGGACGAACGAAACGCCCTCCTTGAGTTAATGATTGGAAATCTAGTTAATATGCCTGCATGTTCATTCTACAAAGGGCAAGGCCTCTAGAATTGTAAGGCGTCTAACGTGGACTCTTCTTAATGCTTTAAGTGCATTCGTCTTAACCGGTCTTATTATAACATGAATCCTCTTACTCCTTAGCAACTCCACCGCATTAGTACTTAACACTAAAAGGCTGAATCCAAATTAGAGGCTACTAAAGAAGAGCTTAAAAAGGCGAGCGCTAAAGTGCGCTGCTTATGAAAACAAAAGAAATTATGGTTCGAGAAAATAATATGTACGATTGCGCGTAGTATTAACAATGTTAAAGAACTAGAGTGTGTGGAACGGGAGGAAGCAGAATAGCTTTAGAAGACTATAGGGGTCCTTCCTACTCCTTCTAAGGATCTAGATCCTGCTTTAGTCCGTTCTTTAGATGCTGAGTTTAGTGTCAAGTCGTTGGATAGTACTTATACGATTAATTAGGATGCGTTTCTTAGGAATAGAACTATTTAAGTAGAGTTGAATAATTCATAAGGTTCTTAATTAGTTCCTAGGTGTTTTTAGAGTTTAGGTATCCCTTCTATTTAACGAGATAATAACGATTCTTAATGTTTCCTTATGCTTTAAGTATCCTTTCGACTTTATATTCATTAGTGTTATCTACTGTGATTCTTATAGTAAGTGTAGAATCATCTAGTACTCTTTTAAGTAGTGACATATAAAATATTAGGTGGATCCTTATTCTGTCTAGTAATAATAGTTCGTAGTTAATATCTAATATTTTTCGTTTAATAAAGAATAGTCTAATTTTCTTCTAGTCGAGTTTATCGCTAGGTCGCTTCGTTTTAATGTTCTTATGGATAAAGTAAACTTTATCTCCCCTCTCTAGGATTAGCGCTAGTAATCTCTTTTTATCTATATAATGTTTTATTCGGTTCTATAAGAATATCCATTCTGCTTATAAATGTTACTAAATTTCTATAACTATTACTACGTGTGTTATAGCCGCTAGTGTGTTCACATTCTATACTGTATGTGTTTCGATCGTAGGGTCGTATCTATAATTTACCCTAAATAGTGACATTTTTGTATTTTCATTTTCTAAGCTGTTTATAGCCCATTATGCGAGTGGTAG
>NW_017387578.1:0-1919 GCF_001636725.1 Cordyceps fumosorosea ARSEF 2679 | reverse complement strand
TTGTACATATTGATACTGTACTATACTATCTAGATCTATATTAATATCTCGTTTGCTCTAAAGTCTGGGATTATAGATGGCCAACCCAACTACGAAGATGTCCCACAGATCGCGAGCTCGGGAACCGTCAGTGACGTGGACTGAGGTGCATGCGATAGCTATCTATACCGGCCAATGCTGAGCACAAGACACCGCAGCCATCAAGCGCCGGGGCGGTCACACTGTAAGCTCATCATCGCGGCTGGCAGCTCTAGTGAAACAGATGCTTCTGGCTCAACCGGAGCCAGAAAACGACATCATAGGTTGAGACGGCTTTCAGGCTTCATGCAACCCTATCTGCTAGCCGCACAGGGTTAGGGTGGTATCACCGGAGGCATGGCATCCCTTGGTAGCCACATCGTCGTTCGGTTTATTGTAGACCTGTGAGCAGAAATTCCCACAGTCTGGCGGGCAAACAATTGGGGCGCACTCGGCAGAACTAGGCCGCAAGCTAAGCCCGTACTGGCAAAACTGGCGAGGTGCTATATCATTTATGGACGAAACGTCGTAATACAGATCTGGGTCCTGCCAAGGCACAAACGCATATTCGAACTGTGTGAGAGGGCCGGCCGGAGACGCGCCAAAGTTTGCCGTTGCCATCTTGATGGACACACCAGTCCCGTTTACAACCGTCTTATACCCCTCGAAATAAAAGTCTCCAGGCTGTAGCTCGTGAGTCTGCGACGATTCCTGTTGTACAGACTGGATATAGATCGTGAAAGGGCAATGATTAACCACACGCGCTCCAGGGTTGGCGAGTACGGCTTGGAAAAAGAGGTACAAGGCGGTAATTTGTGCCTTCATGATCAAGATTTACAGTGACGTGTGGTCAGTGACGTGTGAACAGCGAAAAGCGTGCAGTCTGTCCTTCCATATATGTAATAGAAGCTTCTTCATACATGTAAAGCTAGGCACCAAGTTGCCGCCCACAAGCATGCCACTCTATAGAACAGTAAAGGTTCCCTTTCAGTGTTTCCATTAGGCCTGATGTAGGCTATTGCTTGCAGAGTCTGGCGGCCCATGCTGGCTGTAATGGCCCAAATGGTCCCAATGGTCACTTGCGGTTGCAGGAGCTGCAACCCAGAAGAAACTGGCCTAGTGCTTCATATAAAGATAACGAGGCGAGTGAGGCAAGGGAATCACTGCACTGCTTTCCCATGGAGTCTGAAAACCAATGGCTAAAAGAAATATCGATGGAGGCCTACTCCAGAAAGTCTGTTTACCAGGCCGTCTCTGCGCTAGAGGCTGTTCAACGCAGGTACCCTGCCATAGCCTCCGTGCCACCATCGAGTTCGAGTTCGGCAGGAACAGCCGGGGACGAACACAATTCTTTCCTGGGCACAGAAGCAAGATTGGTGGACTATGTCTCCAGGTATGCCGACACCGTGCCCGCAGCTGATGGCTTATCGAGAGCGGCGTGGGACATGGCGCAGCCGCAGCCGTCCCCACGAGATGCCGTGCAGAGCTACCTCGATCTTCTACGGCAGCTTGATAGTCCAGTCGAGATTTTACCGATACGGCCTCTGCAAAATGAAATAACGTTATCTTCCGAAGGCTCTGCCCGCCCCGCCATCATACCATTCGTGGACGGCGACGCCTGGTCTTTCGCCGTGGCGTACCCTGATTGCGTTCACTGGTATGACAGCAGACGCGGCAGACATGTTCCCTCCCTATCGTCACCTGACGATCGCATGGTGACAAATCACTGGACTGGGCCTGTGCATGAGAGAGACGAAGATTCCAGCATCTTCATGTTGATGGGGATCAGGTGTATCCAACGTGGCTGTCCGCACATCCCTCAAGAGGCTGCTGTTAGCCTGGTCTCCCATTTTCGTGCACGGGTCGTGATCGAGCTTCTCTGCGAAAAGATAGACCCATCG
>NW_017387577.1:0-1929 GCF_001636725.1 Cordyceps fumosorosea ARSEF 2679 | reverse complement strand
ACCGACTATCACTGGAACACTGGCATTTCTACGCTCCTCAAACTTGCCTCTTCTACTGTTCGCTGTCGACCATCGGAAAACCTTGCCGTCTTACGCGGTATCTCTGGCAGCGTCCAGTCATTACCTTGTCTACCGGCAAGGCAGCCTCCGACATCTTACGCAACCACCAGACTCATTAATCGAATGGTTCGAAAGCGTCGTTATGCTGCAGCCAACGCTGCGGCACGGCATTCGGGCCAGTTCTTTACCACCCCTGTCGCGATGGACGAGAGTAGCCAAAATTCTACTGCTCCTCCAGAATCAAGACAGATTATCAGCGGCCAGTCTCTCCCAAAGCGAGAAGATCAGTCCGAAATGGATTCCGACAACCTTCGTGAGAGAAAACGTCCTCTGCCACTTGATGGGATTTGTGACAACCGAGGAAGACAGGCGCGCCCCGGCTGCGGTCCAGTCCATGATGCTGAATTGAGCTCTGACCTTGCACCAATCACTATGAATCAGGGCTGGAATGTTGCAGCTCCAGCAGACTACCGCTCACAGACCGATGCGCAAGTGGATGGGGTTCTAGGCTTCACGACCTCTTTTCCAGATGCAACCGACGTGGTGTGCGGCGGCGATTCCAAGGAAAAGCCCTCTAAAGCACCTCCAAGCCCTCTCGGTGCCACAGCGACAGCCGAACCAGCTGTGCAGCAACGTTTATCGCATCAAGCCGGGCTACAAGCTCGCGTTCAGCATTCGCTGGTCCCGAAAAGGCGCTACAGTAGGCAATTGCGAAGCCCCATTTCCATCTCCTATGCCCCTCCCAATACCAAGTCTCGTCGCATCCGTGGCCGACAACAGAAAAGAGGGAGCAACAGAGGGGAGCGAGTGCGTGAGTGACCAAGCCACCGGCCCATTCACAAAAAGTGACGACTGACAAGGCGCCTACGTACAGATAATAGGTGCTGCAAGGCGACTGTTGCTCATGTGAGATATCCGCCACCGAGAGAGCTAGGTTGGATCACGCCTGACAAACACGCTGGGGGGGCTCGGTTACCAAAAGGCCATGGAAACGTACCTTCTGGAGTGCACGGTAATGTGAGACGCTGCGCTGCTCAAACTGACCACTATACTACGCAGGTCGTCGACCAGGCTAGCTATGGTCCCAAACGTGAGCCTCTTCCGAGCCAGCCTCCCCTAGCCAACACCCAGCAATCCAGAGCCAATCGTTTGTATGAAACGCCAGTCTCCGGTGCAGCCCATTTCAAGCAAGAAAACTTACAGCGACTGCCGCCGATTTCCAATCTAGGACAGCGCTTCCCGACCACCGTGCTGGACAAACAGCCACAATCGCATGGAGGTGGGCCGCCGCCGGGCTATGGAAACGCGATGCGCCATGGCCAGTACCAAGCTGGGTTCTTGGGATCTGATGCACCACCGGCTTCGATTGGCCCTAGTAGCCAGGCTCCCCTACAGCATATGCGGCCCCACCAAACTTCTACTGTGAATTCGAGTTGCGCTATCTGCGCTGCCCTCGCTCCTGTCGGCCCATTGCAACAATATACCACGGCTGTTTTCATAGAGGATGATGTTCTCATCGGTGGCAACGTCGCGATCTTACCAGGCTGTATAATTGGCAGGGGATCTGCCGTTGAAGCTGGCTCTGTGGTGACCAGCGTAAGTGACCGCGCCATGAAGTAGTGCAACTGATTTGCGAGCTTACCAACGATTCATGCACCAGGATGTTCCGCCGTTTACAATTGTTTCGGGTAACCCGGCCCGCGTCTTGGGCGGCAATTACACGTATGGGTCAAAATTCCCAACGATGCTTTGATGCGACAAGAGAAAGGGAGCGCTGATGCACTGGTGCCCAGTGGACGCAGAAGTCGGTGCCATAATGGATGCAATGACAACGAATGCAGAGGACAATAGCAAAGGCGTTCATGGACA
>NW_017387576.1:0-1929 GCF_001636725.1 Cordyceps fumosorosea ARSEF 2679 | reverse complement strand
TATTAAATAGAAACTATTAAAAGTTAACTATAAACTATTATTACTAAAAAGGATAAAAATAGATCCTATATTTTATATATTATTACTAAAGAAAGTATTAAGTAATATAATACTTACTATAGATATTATTATTAAAGATATAAATAAATATAAAGTAAAGAAGATATTTAAAGTATAAAGAACTAAAAAGAATTATTATTATTTTATTAAGTAAAAAGGATACTTAAGCTCTAAAAATATATAAGAACCACTTAGAAACCTATTTAATTACTTAAAACTACTTAATTAGTTTTACTCTAAAGAAAAGTAGTCTAATTAATCCTATAAGGACTATTAAAGGACTTTATACTAAACTTAGCCTTAAAGGAATAAACTAAAGAAGGATTTAACTCCTTAAATAGAGTAAAAAAGGTACTAATAGCCTTTTAAAACTATTTTACTTCCTCCTATTCTATACACTTTAACTCCTTAATATTATTAATACTATATATAATAGTATATATTATTTTCTTAAACTATAATTTCTTTTATTTTTAAAGACACTTAATCTTAGTATTTATTATATAATATTCTTCTTTAGCTATTTTAAACTCTTATTTAAAGTATATATAGTAATTAACTATTTAATAAAGCTAGACTAGTAAAATACCTTATATATTATAATAAGATTAATAATCTATTATATACTAAGTATAGTAAGAGGAATTAGAGAATAATAGTTAATAAGAAGTAATACTCTTCTTCTAATAGTAAGAATAAAGACCTTTTTTTATAGTCTAAGGATTATCTATAGCCTAAGGATTAAAAAGGATAGAATATAATAAAGCCTTATACTACTTAGACTTTTAAGAATATAATTTTAATCTTTACTTAATAATATAATTAGTAAATATAATAAACTATAATAATATAAGAGAGAAAACTACCTACTACTTAAGTAGTCTATTTTAATAGCCTTAAGGATAAGACTATTAAAGGAAGAGTATTATATTATAAATACTATAAGATATATAAGTAAGGCTAAAAGAGGTAAAGTAAAGGCTTATTATACTAACTACTAAAAGGATAGGAGATTATATAATCTCTTTAGGATTAAAGACTTAAGCTATTAAGCTATTAATCTAAGAATAGAATTTAGAGGATTAAAAGTTAAGTCTTCTAATCTAAAGTTATAGTAAAAAGATAAATAAGTACTTAAGGAGGAGGTATTCTTATAATTAAGTAGTCTAAATCTCTACTAATTAATCTAAGTAATAACTCTACTATTAGGAGATATCTCTTAATATAACTTATTAATCTAAGTAATAACTACTATTAGGAGATATCTCTTAATATAACTTATACTATAATAACTACTTATATACACTTATATATTTAAACTAACTCTCTACTTAAGAAATAGACTAACTATAGATTAGGATTAAGCCACTATTATACCCCCCCCCCTAACTAAGAACCTATACTCTAAGATAAAAGTGACTAAGAACACTTTAGCCTTAATATAGTCTATATAACTAAAGAAGAGAGTAATAATAAAGTAAAAGAGATTAGAGAGGGGGGAGGAGAAATAATAAAAGGGATAGAACTAAAAATAAAAACCTAAGGATTAAAAGAGGGGCCTACACTAGACCCTATTAGGAACTAATATAAGACTAACTACTTATAGTAAAAGTAAAAGTTTTCTTCTAAAGACTCTAGTTTTTCTTTTATTATTAAACTTATAAAGGTACTAAATAAATAGACTAGTCTTATTAGTATAATATAATTAATTAATTAAAGTTTTAGTAAAATAATAAAAGTATTATAATTCTATATAAGAACTCTTAAATATACTATAAAGTACTATAGTACTTTATAAATTTAAAATAAAATAAAAGAATATATATTATAATATAAGACTATAGGAAGTATACTTATAGAAGAAGTATA
>NW_017387575.1:0-1935 GCF_001636725.1 Cordyceps fumosorosea ARSEF 2679 | reverse complement strand
TTATAATATATTTATTCTCTTTAGGTCTTTATAGAAGGATACTATTACACTCCTTCTAATTTATTATAATCCACCCTTAAAGTTCTTCTTTATAATAAGGTTCTTCTCCTATATTTAGGTTTAAATACTACTTATACTTAATTTTTTCTAAGAGGTGTTTTTTATAGTAACTATATATATATAATTATTAGGGTCCTATTAGGGCACCTATTAGAGCCCCTACATTATATGTATTAAGTGCGTATAAGCACCTATATAATAGTAAGCTACTACTAAGCTCTCTATAAGAAGGTAGTAATAATTCTATCTTTATAAAAATATAAAAGGGATTATTATATAACTAGAGTCCTCTAAGCGAAGCACCTTATAGGATTATCACTACTACCTAGTATATAGGAAGCTAGACTACTTATAGTATAATGACTAAATAGATAACTTCTTCCCTACGACTTAGTAGTAAACACACTATAAGTAGTGTATAAGTCCTATCTCTTATCTAATTAGACTTAATAGATAGTTTTAGAACTATAGCTATTAGTATAATGTCTATAGAAGAGATACGAATTAGTATCTAACGTATAGTAGAAGAGTAGAAATAAGTGTAACTTATAGTATACTATAAATAGATAATAAAAGGCTAACACATTATAGTAACACTAGAATTAGAAACCCTCTTAAAGAAGTAACCTTATAGAAAACGTATAGTAATAATAAAACTACCTAGTATAGTGTTTAGTATAAAGTTATTCTAAGAATATATTAGCTTTATTATTATACTATAAACGTACTTCTAGGTACACTTAGAAGACTATATAGAAGACATTAAGAAGGTTATATACACTATATAGTGCTTATAAGGAGAAGTGTAAATATAATAGGCCCACTTTTTTATAGTGAACTTATATAGGAGCTATTAAGGGTTCACTTAAGAGAATTTTAATACTTAATATAAAGAAGAGCTTAGTAACACTAATATAAGGGTATAATAAGCTACTTATAAAATAATAAAGTATAAATAAAAAGATAATAAGCTAGTAAGGAGGTATCTTTATTATATAGAAAATATAGTAATAGAGCTACTAGACTTATTACCCTTTACCTTTTATATTACCTTAGTACTAGAAGGCTTAAGTGGTTAAATTTAAATAGTAATAAGTAGTAGTAGTGTATTAGATATATAGAAGTAGTTAACTATATAGAGAATATAGAAAGAATAGTAGGTGTACTTAATAGAAAGGAGATAGGGTAGTAATTATATCTTATATTAGTAATAGAAGAGTCTTAATAAGGTGGTTACTAACTCCTAATAGAGATATAGTAAGAATATAAAGAGACGTCTTAAGGTTATTTTAAATATAGGGCTAAACACTTATAGTAAGATTACACTATACTAGACTATATAATCTATAGGGCCTTTAACTATATAATAGAGAAGCATTATAACTAACTAAAAGGAGTAGGGGTAAGGCGGCTACTAGCTAGTAAAGATATAGTAACGTACTTAAATAATAGTCTAGTAAAGAGGCACTAATTAGAAGAAAAATAGGATAATATTCACTACTACCTTTATCTTAAATATAAATAACTAATAAAGCTATAGTAAAGTAGTAGCTAGTAAGAAGTAATAGTATTATTAAATAGTAGTAATAACCTAAATATAATAGATAGAAGTATAGTGAAGGGGGAGTAAGGCTATAGTCCACTTATAGTTACCTACTTAGAATACCCACTTATAAAGGAAAGGGTACTAATAAAAGAGGAAATTATAAAAATAATACGAATAATAGATAACTTAGGGTGTATAAAAATAATAAGAATTCCCTTTATTATTACTAATTCCTTAGAGAAGATAATACTTAGAAGGTAATAACTCCTAGAAGAGGATATGTCTATATATAAAGGAATAGACTATTAGAACTTTATATTAAATAAATA
>NW_017387574.1:0-1948 GCF_001636725.1 Cordyceps fumosorosea ARSEF 2679 | reverse complement strand
ATAAAATATAAAAAAGATAATATTAATATAAATATACTAAATAATAAAAATAATAAACTTATAGTAGTCTATTAAAAAAAAGTATTATTATTAGAGGAAATTAACTCTATATTAAAAACTTATAATCTAGACATTTACTTATAGTAATAAAGTAAATACTTATATTAACTATAAGCTTAAAAAAAGATATTCTAATATATTAGAGTATATAATTACTTATAATACCTATAGTACTTATACTAATAGGATTACTAGTTAGAGGAGTAGTAATATAAATAGTTATTATAAAAAGAGTATAACTTAAGCTTAAGAGCCTTAAGGGCCTAATATAGTATCTACTAGCTTATAGTAAAGACTATTATACTCTTAAGAAGATAGGTATTAAAAGTAACTATAATTATATTAAGCTTATAATAATAGTTAGCTTTAATCTAGTAGTTAACCTAGAATACTATTAGTAAAGTATAATAGTAATAATAAAAGTATTTATATTAAAAGCTTAGATTTTATTATAAATCCTAAATAAAGTTAAATTAAAAGAGAATACTATTAATATAAAGTCCTAACTAATATTATAGTAGTTATTATTACCCTTAAAGATAATAGTGTTTTAAGTACTAATTAGGGTTAATATAGTAAACTTAGTATTCTAAATAGTAATAAGAATAAAAGTAATAAACACTTTAATAATATTAATATAGAGTAGATTAGCCTTAAAGTAGACTATAATATTATAAAGTTAAGTAAGTACTAATACTATAGTAAGAATAGACTTTACTTTTTTTAAGTCTAACTTACTTATTTTACTTACTATAGTAACTTTAATTACTTTTTAATTAATAATAAAAGAGATAGTATAATAAATAAGTTAATATAAAAGTAGGCTTATAATAAAAGTATAAATATTTATTATAAGGCTTTTTATATATAAAGTACTAAATATAACTACTATTAATAGTTATTTTATATTATAAAGTAAAATATATTCTTATTAATAAAAGGTAGTTAAAATAAAGAAATTAAACCTTTTTAATAAAGTCTTATTACTTATTATTAGAGTTACTTTATAATAGAATACTACTTTAAGTATAATATAAGCCTTTATAGTCTTTTAGTTTAACTTTATTATTCCCTTTAAAAGAAAGAGGTAGTAATAGTATAGTAGTAATATTTATTATAATATAAGTTATTTAAGGTTAAAAAGGATTTAGAATATAAATAAAGAATAATAAATAATAATTAAGAGTAAGTATAAATAGAAATATAATAAAGTTACTTATTAAAAGAATAATAATAATAAAAAAAGGTTTAAAAAAGAGGGAATTTAAAAAAAGAAAATTAATATTAAGTATTAATAAAAGGGGGGAGCTAGTATTTTACTTATAGTTTACTTTTATAATCTCTTAATAAAGAGTTATTTATAAAGTAATACCCACTTTAGGATTAAAAGAGACTATTAAGTATATACTAATATAATACTTATATTAAAAAGAATAAATAATAGACTATTACTAACTTAAAAGAATACCCTTTATAATAGTATATATAAAAAATAAGTAATAAAAATAAGATTATTATAAAAAGGACTCTAAATAAAATAACTAATAGAGAGTAATATTATAATACTTAAGGGGTACTATAGAGGGGTTTTCTATAACTATAATAGGGGGGCTATATAAGAGCTTAGACTATAGCTTAGCTAGACTAATAGCCTAGTGGCCTAAAGTATAGGGTTAATAGGGGGGGGGGACTCCCCCTTATATATAGTAGCTACTTTATTATAACCTCCTTATTTCTTCCTCTATAAGAGATTTAATTTAACCTTATATTAATACCTACTTATAGTAGCTATAGGGCTAGTCTTTAATATATAATACTATAACTTTTATAAGTAGTATAAAAGAGTATTATTTAAAGAAGAGGATTTATAAGAATAGTTATAAGAAGA
>NW_017387573.1:0-1953 GCF_001636725.1 Cordyceps fumosorosea ARSEF 2679 | reverse complement strand
TGGTTGCCTGTACCCTTTTTCGTCACCGTACTTACACCGACTCAGGTAACTCGTTCTAGAGAGTGGTACCGACTCATCGCAATCAGCGATCCAGGGTAAATTAGCCTCGCCAAAGCATGGTGTACTGTAAAAACCGAAATGGGTGTCGCGGGTGAGCACCTACATAACAAATATAGTGGGTAACGCCCGAAAATAGCTAGTACCTGCTAAGTACCCTTTTGTCTACCCTTGACAGGACTTAACGGTCCGTTGCAGCTTACAGTAATGCTCTACTAAATATTCTCACCCAAGTCATCGTTGCGCAGCATTGGGGCCCTGAAAGGCACAAAAGGTGTCTTTATCCCGACATATGTAGTTTAAATCAGCTGTCTCAGAGCGACTACCACATTCGTCAGTAGGCGGCGCCTGGGCTCATCAGGCCCTAGTGTACCCATATTTGGTGGGGATTACCCCCAGATTCGGTGGCTACCTCCTGCTCTTGACAGATCGGTTGATTACATACGGCTTGTCTACGTTTTTTTCCCTTAATTCCATTGCGACATCGTCATTAAGCGAATGATTGGAAACCCGAAAAGCAAAAAGTTGTTTTTTTACGCAGCCGTCCTAGACTTTCCTTTTTGTACGTACGCCCTACCTAGCTAGCATATTCATGCACCTCAGCCCTAGGTAGTTATCCATAGGAAATACGCGCGTGAAATCGTAGCAATCTCAAAGGCACTCCAACATCTTTTCCCCGCGAATCTTTTAGTATGTGTGCAGACCAAATTGAAACTAATCGAGCCTCCGTCAAGTGCTTTTTTTTCTTTTAGTTTTGGGTCGCACAAGGCGCTCTTAGTTGCCCCTTCTTGGCCACCTGCCGCGTGAGACTAGATAGGCGAAGAAAACTCGTCGCTCAAGTGTTATATACTGTCGTCTGTACAAAGTATATTGATATTCGGGCCGTACTGTATTAACATGATATAATAAATCTATATCTATTCAAAGCTTGGGCTTTGTGCAAATGAGTAAACATTTATTCCACATGCCAGGAAACATTCGTTTTTCAACCTGACCAAAGTAGCGTTTGGCATGAGGTGGTACTGCCACTCCAAATGGATCCGAAAGATATATCTCATCATGGATACCAATAATGACAACTCCGGTTGGTGATATTTTCTGCGACAATGCGGAGAGAAAATCGTCGTATTCTGGTCTGTTGATGTTCCAAAGGAAAACGGTAGCCAGGTCAAAAGATGGTCCCATGTTCTTGGGCATATACTGCAAGCTGCATTGCGAAATGTTGTCCTTGAGCATTGTCCCTTTTTGTATAGCCCATGCGTAAGCGTCGGCGTTTGGTTCAACGCCAAAGACTTTTGCTCCCAAGGTAGCCATCGTTTTCCCATTGAAACCTAAGCCAAACCCGACGTCAAGGACTGTTTTGCCGCGTAGCTCGATTTCTGCTCGTTGCAGTTGCTGTTTGAGTTCGAAGGCCGTTTGCTCTTTGGCATTTATCTCCTGCTTCGAAAACATGATGAAAACCTGCTCCGTTTTCCGTGTATCGGTTGGTGTGGATGGCGGCTTGAAGAGGCAGATGGAGTCAAGGGAGGAATCACCTTTTGTATCCATCGGATTTAGCGGGATGTCACGGGATAGCAAGGATTTGACTTCGGTGTTCTGCATTTAAATGGTGCAGCCGTGGCCAGTTTGTAACGAAGCTGTTTCTAGCGTGATCGAAAAGGCACAAAACGAGCGACACAGTGGACAGAACCGGCCTCCAGATGTTCAGTGTCTGTTACAGTGTCTGATTGAGATATAGGCATGGTACTGTACCTGGTAGAGTCAGCGGCGAAAAATAGCGGTTGACATCCCCCACCTTACTACTAAAACTAACTAAAAGCACCCGCGACACCCATTTCGGTTTTTACTCTATGAATAGCTGCTGGCTGTATTGTACATCTCCACATTCATGCGCTC
>NW_017387572.1:0-1959 GCF_001636725.1 Cordyceps fumosorosea ARSEF 2679 | reverse complement strand
TGAGACAGCGCACCATATCAGTGTCCCTCTGAATCACCCGGATTTGAAGATCTTAAACAGAGATTCTCTTCAGTGTGCATCTCGGGACATGATAGGTCTTCTGGCTACTCAGCTAGGGCCTTCATTCGTCCAGCAGCCAGATGATGACAATTTCGTCATTCACCAGGCGGTCTTGATGATGCTTCTCGCCGCGCAATGGAGCTCCTCCACTGTTGAACTGTGCAAGTGGCCGATCAAGGCCGAAGACCTGATTGCATTGATCCAGATGACCAACCCCTCCAGACTAGTCGTAGTCATCTCAGACTCTGGCTTTGACGCTGATAGTTCATGGGACAACCTGTTCGAGGCGTTGCGCTTTTTTGACGGTTCACAAATAGAATTATCTATCTATCCGAGCTTTTCGGAGCTGGCGTGGTCGCGACATAAGCTTGGAGACATCCGAACTTTTGATGCGATAGCCAAGTCCAAGCGGCAATGGCGACCACAGACATGCTTTGGTCTCGGTGATTGTACCCTATCGAGTAACTGTCAGGCGATCAAGAGAAACTACAGTTGCGCCGCTCGAGACGTCGAAATTATCACCACTAGAGATAAGGACACATTGAAGTGCACCGTTCCTTCTGACATCGATCGCGCGTGTGGAGAGAGATCTGCGCGATGCAATGCCCTGGGACCTATCTACTTTCACCAAGAGGCGGTCCCAACCTTCCAGAGCTTCGGTGAATTTCGAGTATTCGTCTCAGCCGGCAAGGTCACGCATATTCTGCGGACCAGGTTTGAATGGGACAAGCCTGATAGACCAATGTTGGCGTGGAGAGCTAGCCCGGCTGATTTCAAGTGGTTTTCGTCAGAGGAAGAGGCACAAGCGGGGAAGCTCGCGGAGCTCGAGCAATTTGTTTTGGACCTAGACAGAACCATCCGGCAAAAGAAGGATGGAGGATTCGAGACCCTCCATATCGGAGGACGCTACGACTGTGGGATCACGGAAGAGAGCCCCATGGGAGAGTTCTTCGTGAATGAACTGACACGTCCGCTCTCTGCCGCTACGTTCCCCCGTGTGTGTCCTTTTCCAAGTACCGATATTTTGTGGCCGTGGGCACAGGCCGTGGCACAGCTGACAGCCCTGCCAGTCCCTCATAGCGATCAAGTAAATAATCCTGACCTGGCGGTTTGAAAGCTGTTTGGCCGATGCCGCCTCATGGATAAATGGTTCTATAACTTGTGCGCCATACTACCCGCTTAGGGTTTAATTAATAATCTGTTCAATTGGGAAGAAGAATCCGTGTTTTCCTGGTGTCTCATAACTCAGTGATAATTAAATGCATAGAACGGCTGCCACAGGATCACGCAACGAACCAGAGTTTTGGGCGTTGCCAGACTAATCATGTCCTTCGAACGAACTCAGAGTCGACACCTTCATTAGTCACTATTGTGGACCAAGGCGTAGTCCCCTCGCTGGAGCCGTTTCTGCACATTAATCTTCCCTGTCCCAATAACCCCATTGATGAGATCTGCGGGGATCTCGGCGTTTCGATCTCCGCCCATCTGATCGTTCGGAGACTCCCCATCACCTCCATCCCCGTTGTTTGGCGGCTGTGAATCGCAATCTCGTGCACACAGAGAGTTGCATGAGCAAGCAGCCATGCATCACGAGCTTTGCCACGCGTTTTTCATGTGTCGTCCGCTAATTAGCGTTGGTGTGATGCGTTGGGCAACTGACGATGTGTTGTCAGGGTTGGGTGGCTGCTGTCGGGCAGGATTTTGGCACAGGCCTTACTAACACAGCATGGCTCCACACATACTTGAAACCGGCATCAACACAAGAAAAAGAACTCATCAAGGGTTATTATCGTTATTATCATTATTATAGTTCCTATCATTCTTATCCCGCGGAGAGATGGGCTCGAGATGGGCTCGGCAGTTGGGAGGAAGTAATAGTGCTGTACCAATTTGGCTCCT
>NW_017387571.1:0-1984 GCF_001636725.1 Cordyceps fumosorosea ARSEF 2679 | reverse complement strand
GGGGGGGGAAGGAGACAGGCGGCGCGTCGAGGATAAGAATGGACGCGAACTAGAAGTGAACGTGCGGGCGTTGGGGTTGGAAGAAGCCTGCCCGCTAGTGCCAAATGTCAGCGAGTGGCGTACCGGATGGTGGTCCAAAAAACGGCCGGAGGACAAAGCCGAGGCCAATTGCTATAATACTATGCGAGCGCGAACGGCTAAAACCAGAAAATGACAATCTTCCTTGATAACGCACATATATCAAGTGCAGTTCAGTCTCACCTGAGCTTACGCCGTGTGGGATTTGCAAGCGCTCTTCAGTATCGAAAACGACTCCCTCGCCCTTCAGCCGCCAAAGCATGGCTGTACCGATTGACACGACGCCGGCGGCGCAGATTCTGGAGCGGGTAATAGGCCATGTTGTGCAATCGATCACCGATTTTCACAAGATCCCGTCTCCGCAGAACAGATTCACGCAGAGGCTCACCGAGCTAACTGCGCAGCTCGAACGCTGTACGGCACGCCTCCGCCAGCCACAGCCGCAGCCACAGCCCGGCGTCGGGCACACCACCGAGGACGAAATCGTACACTATGCCATCGAGATAAAGGCACTAAAGAAAATAGGCCTTCGTGACCTCGAAAACGCATACCAGAATGAAGTGGCATGCGTTTTGCAGACGGTAACAGATCTATTGACGGCCACTATACACCCATCCTACGTTAAGCGATCTCTTCAAAAAATTGCTACGGGGGAGCTGAAGCCTTACTTCCCATATGATCTGCTCTGTAATGAGGAGAAAGAAACCGCTCATTCGCCGTCTGAGCGTGCAAGCGCTGAGCCCGATCAAGGCCGTAGGGTAAGATCCCATTCAGTCGCTCAGCACGCCGGAACGGAGAGAATCGCTCAGCGGACCTCGAACTTTCGTGATCCATGGCTCGACGATCGTCTCAGGCGACACACTCTGAGCGATGAGGAACAACCTTCGTTCAAGAAACGCCGCTTTGGCCATCCAGCCCAGGGGCAGAGCATACCAAAGGCAACGAGTTTTCAGGCAAACACGACGACTGCTTCTGAGGGCCAACGAGGTGAAGTGGCCTCCGCAATCAGCGCTGCTGAGGCATCTGTACCGCAGCTTACAGAGTATTGCGGGGCCGCTCGCAACGACCAGAGCATCGAACGAGGAAAGGTCGCGTTCCAGATCATTGATGCGGACAACCGACTCATAGCAGTGCTTGAGCAAGCTGGCTCGTGGGGCAACCAGCGCGTTGACGCCATCCTACGCATGCCAATCCAGCGCTCCATCCAGTTGCGTCGGGAGCATGGCTTCGACCAGCGCCAGCTGAATGCTATCTGCGAACCTTCCGACGAGAAAGGTGTCAAAATTGTAGCGTGCATGATACAAGCCTGCGGCGACGTCGTGCATCAATCCTGTCTGTGTTGCGAGATGGACAAGGCTGGTCCGTTTGAGACGTGCACCAAGGTTGACGATGAGCTGTTCCCGCAATGTGGAAATTGTGCTTGGAATCAGCAGCTTTGCCGTGCCACTTTGGTGGCTGCTGAGCAAGGTGAATCTTTCTCTTCGGAAGCTCGCATTACACCGGAGATCGCAGAAGCACGAAAGGCTGAATAGTTCGTTTCCATCTGCTCAGTCCGAAGACGTCGACCAGAAGCCTCCGACTTTAGACAATGATATCCCTGGTCCTGTTTCGCCGGGTAGACATAGCCAAAGTGACATTGCGTCCACAACGTCATCGGATGACCACTGATCATTTTTGCTCGGGCAGTATGGTATCGACTCGACATATTTCGGAATCTAGCGCAAAGGAAATATTTTGCGAGCGGCAGATATCAGACAGCTCTGCTGTTGGTCGGGCGTGCCTCAGGCTCGTTGTTCAGGGCCATGTAGCCATGCGACACCGGTTGTGTCTTTAGCGGGCCGCATCTGTCAGTATAGAGAAATTATGGCTCTAGACAAGTCAAGTTATTTCATTACATAGCATGCAT
>NW_017387570.1:0-1985 GCF_001636725.1 Cordyceps fumosorosea ARSEF 2679 | reverse complement strand
TTGACTTGCGTTTGATACATTTGATTCGACTCTGTATTTGTTCAGCCTCTGCACGCATGGGACGCTGTAGAAAGCAACCCTACCCTAGACATCAACCTGGGTGTTAGCAGGGTACATGAAATTACCGCCAGTAGCCTGGCAAACCCAAGTATCTCTTTAATATGTACTAGATCGCGTCGCCTCTTCGGGCAACGCGTTCCGCAGGCGCATGTTTACCGATCCAAGTTAGCACTTTTGACACGACAGATGCTAGTGCACGAAATGGACACCTCGCTAGTGCCGTCTGCGTTTTCGCTTCTGAAACCCCCCAGAAACTTATCCAGCCAATTTGAATCAGGCTCCGTCGCAGCAGTCCCGGATAATGCGACAATTGGGGACTTGCCGCTGGCCGTATGGCGGAACAAGCGATATGTCTTGGAGGAATCTTTATCGCGGAAAGGCTCCAAGGGCAGGAAGAGCTGGATCAAACTCCATGGGCTGTTTGTTGTTGAGCTTGATGCCAATGACAGCCCGCTGAACGCGTACTGGGTTTGTCGACTTTGCGACGTAAAGGGACAGGCAGTGTTTTTCGCAGCGAGTGCCACCACATCCGCTGCTGATCACCTTCGCAAGTATGCCCGACGCTATTCCTGTACGCGACGACACGAAATCTGACAGACAAAGAGCACATAGAGTTTTTGAGGGCAGCCCCATCGTAGACAGCGACCCGTCGACCGATGAATCAGATCGAGCCAAACGACCGCGTCTACACTACAGCGCTGTGCCAAAAGCCAGGATCAACATCGTGCGGGAGCTCAGCGTGGGCCTCATCGTCAATGCCGACTTGCCCTTCTCTGTCTTTACGAATCCATACTTTGAGCAGCTCGTCTGGCAACTCGATCCCCAAATTGCTGGTCAGGTACCATGGAGCCGACAATCAATGAGCCGACATCTGAATGATGTCTACCATGCCACGAAGAGCGTTGTTGGACAAGAGCTCAGCCATGCGCTCACCAAGATCCATCTGGGATTTGACCTATGGACATCGCCTAATCGGTATGCTATCATGGCCGTGACCGCCCACTTTCTCGATCGGCAAGGGTGTCATCAGATGCGCCTGCTTGCGCTACGTCGTCAGCTGGGATGCCATAGTGGCGAGAATCTGGCTTGCACTCTTCTTGAGGTTGCCAGAGAGTGGGGGCTAGAGGATCGGGTCGGAGTTGTCGTATCTGATAACGCCGCGACCAATGATACCTGCCTCCAAAACTTTTACCAAAATCTCGACTCGAGCATGAAAGCAACAGATGTCCGTGCCAGGCGCATGCGCTGCTACGGCCATGTTTTGAACTTGGTTGCGCGTGCATTTCTGTACGGGGAGGACTTTGAAGCTTTTGAATCCGAATCGCAGGTTTTGGACCTCCTGAGCCGCCAGGAAGATGAACTGAGGCATTGGAGAAAGAAAGGGCCCGTGGGCAAGCTCCATAATATCGTGAAATACATCAGATCGTCGCCACAACGAAGCGAGCTGTTCAAGCGAGTTGCGCGTGAGAACGACGAAACGCAGGGCTTCCGGCTGGCTTTCGAGTCGACCGCCGAGCTGGAAGTCGTGATGGATAACAACACACGGTGGAATTCCACATATCTCATGATATCCCGGGCACTTGTCAAGCAGAACGATCTTCGAGCGTTTTTGGTACACCCAGACGTGGAAGGGAGCCTACCTCAGGAAGATTCCCTGAGCGCAGATGATTGGCGATTGCTGGGAGAGGTCAAACACATTCTCGAACCTTTCTATCTGCAAACTATGAGGACGCAGGGCTGGGGCAGAGGAGATGGGCACGGCCGCTTATGGGAGGTTTTGACCGGTGTCGAATACCTACTGGAGCATCTGGAGGACTGGAAATTATTCTACAACGACATCACGGACGACTCAATCCGGGGTAGCATTGGGCAGGTGGATGAGACTGCGCAGGAGCGTCCGAGTCGCACCAGGCAACGCCCGGCTC